>NC_057739.1:37074935-37142845 GCF_004010195.1 Chiloscyllium plagiosum | reverse complement strand
CACAGCCTTAAAATTAGAGGGGGTCAATTCAGAACGGAAATGCGGATACATTTCTTCAGCCAGAGAGTGGTGGGCCTGTGGAATTCATTGCCGCAGAGTGCAGTGGAGGCCGGGACGCTAAATGTCTTCAAGGCAGAGATTGATAAATTCTTGATGTCACAAGGAATTAAGGGCTACGGGGAGAATGCGGGTAAGTGGAGTTGAAATGCCCATCAGCATGATTGAATGGCGGAGTGGACTCGATGGGCCGAATGGTCTTACTTCCACTCCTATGTCTTATGGTCTTAAACTGGAAATTACAGATACATATCACAAATGTACTACAGTAATCATGGGTGACATTAATAGAATCATCGAAAATAGGTGTAGACCATTTGGCTCTTTGAGCATGCTCTGCTTTTCAATATGATGATCAAGGCTGATTATCCAACTCAATAGCTTGTTCCTGCCTTTCCCCTATATCCTTTGATCCCTTTAAGCCCCATGGATTCCAACTCCTTCTTGAAATTGTACAATATTTTGGTCTTGACTGCTTTCTGTGGTACTGAATCGGACAAGTTAACCATTCATTCAGAAGAAATTTCTCCCTTCATTCTTCTAAACTCCAGCAAATAGAAGCTGAACTCATTATCTCCAGGGAGACATGATAACCTAGTGGTTTTTATTGCTGAATTGTTAATCCAGAGATCCAGGTAGTGTTCTGGCTCCCAGGTTCAAACCCTGCCGTAGCAGATAGTGGAATTTGAATACAATGAAAAGATCTGTAATTAACAGTCTAATGACGATGATGAATCTATTGTCAATTAATGGAAAAATCTAACTTGTTCACAAATGTTCTTCAAGGCCTACATATGATTCCAGACCCAAAGCAATGCAATTGACTTTTAACTGCCCTCTAGGCAATTAGGGATGGGCAGTAAATGCTGCCCTAGCCAGTGATGCTCTCATCCCATAAATGAATTTAAAAAAAGAATTCAACATCGATTTTCCTGCTCCTCGGATGCTGCCTGACCTGCTGTGCTTTTCCAGCACCAGTCTAATCTTGACTCTGATCTCCAGCATCTGCAGTCCTCACTTTCGTCTATACTATTTACCTTCTTTACTGCCTGCTGCACCTGCATGCTTACCTCTAGTAACTGGTGTACAAAGATATTCAGGTCTCATTGCAGATTCCCCTCTCTTAATTTATAACTTTCCAGTTAATCATCTTGCTGTTTTTGCTCCAAAAGTGGATAACCTAACATTTATTCACATTATACTGCATCTGCTATGCATTTGCCCACTCATTAAGCTTGTCTAAATCACACTGAAGCATCTCTGTTCACCTCCCCCTACCCCGAAGCAACTTTATGTTATCTGCAAATTTGGAGATATTACATTTAATTCTCTCATCTAAATCATTAATACATACTGTGACTAGCTGAGGTCTTAGCACTGATCCCTGCAGTACACCAATTGTCACTCACTGTCTGCTATTCAGAAAATTACTGGTTTACTCCTACTTTGTTTTCTATCCATTGTAATACACTGCACCACGTCCCATGTACTTTAACATTATAAACTAATCTCTTAAGTGAGACTCTGTTGAAAGTCTTTTGGACAGTGAGAGCCTTTTTCCCCGGATGGCAATAGCTAGCACGAGGGGACATAGCTTTAAATTGAGGGGTAATAAATATAGGACAGGTGTCAGAGGTAGTTTCTTTACTCAGAGAGTAGCAGGGCGTAGAACATACCGCCTGCAACATTAGTAGACTCTCCAAATTTAAGGACATTTAAATGGTCATTGGATAGACATATGGACAAAAATAGAACAGTGTAGGTTAGATGGGCTTCAGATTGACTTCACAGGTTGGCGCAACATCGAGGGCCGAAGGACCTGTCCTGCGCTGTAATGTTCCATGTTCTAAAACTCATAATTACGATAGGTAAGTTGACTGGCATAAATTAAATAACTTCATTTAAAGGCATGGCAGTGGACAGGCAATGGCTAATATTTAAGGAATGCATGCACAGCAGCAGTTATACATTCCTTTTGAGTGAAAGAACACAACAGGAAAATTGGCCCAACTATGGCAAAACAAAAGAAGGATATTATTATATCCAAAGAGAAGTCATATAAAGTTTTCCAAAAAATAGTAAGCCCGAGGTCTGGGAGCAATTTAGAATTCAGCAGAGAAGGACCAGCAGATTGGTTAAAAGGGGAAATGTAGAGTATGAGAATAATGTTGCAAGGAACATAAAAGCAAAGTGTAAGAGCTTCTATGAGAAAAGAAAAATATTAGTAAAGCTAAATATAGGCCCCTTATAATCTGAAATGGGAGAATTCATACTGGAACAGAAGGAAATGGCAGAGCTATGAAACAACTATTTTTGTTCTGTCGTCACAGAAGCAGTCATAAATAACTCCCAAAAGTGCTAGGGAATTGAGTGTCTTTTGGGAAGGAGTTTAGTAAAGTTAAAAAGAAATGCTGGAAAAAGTAACGGAACTGAAAGCTGAAAATTCCACAGGGCTTGAAACTATGCTTTAGAGTACTAAAGGAGGTGACCATGAAAAAATGAATGCATTAGTTGTCATCCTCCAAAATTCTATAGATTCTTGAACACTCCCAGCAAATTGGAGGGTGGTAAATGTAACCTCACTGTTTGAAAAAGGATAAAGTGAGATAATTAGACATTACAGACTGGTTAGCTAACATCAGTAGTGGAGAAATGCTGGAATCTATCATGAAGTGTAATGTGGTATTCCAGATGCTATTTGATTTGTCTACCATTTGGCTTTAATCAAAACATATGATATTCTCACAACACAGTTAAAATACAAAACTAATTGGTATAACCTGATTGAAATATCTAACAAGATTATGTATTATTTAATCATTAATCATCAACTGTTCCAATGTAGGCAGCATTCCCATTAACACACCCTTCGGCAAAAAAAAGCAGTTCAGCAAAAGTTATGAAGCTCATGTGCTGTCTTTCTCCAGTGTAGAAGAAACAACCAGCCCTTTTGATATTTAGAGGAAGCTTCACGGTCTAGCAGCCAGTAATCCAAGCCTTTACCTTAGAAACCAGCGAAAACTTTCTCATAATTGAAAGCAAAACTACAAGCCCTGATCCCATCCAATTATGATTTTTTTGTCTCATTTAAAACAAAAATATCTGGGAGAATTGAAAAGCTGTTTACCAACTTCCTATCTGAAGGAGACATTTTTGCACACAGTGATAATATGCTGCAAGAGAAAGATCCCTCTTAAAGATAGTCTCCTCACAATGGTGATAAGATTGGGAAAAGGTCTTGTACAAAAGGATGTGACTGTACTTATACACTAATCATTTAAAGCAAGCTGCAAGTGTAGCCAGCAGTTAGAAAGGCAATTGGGTTGGTGGCCTTCATCACTTGAGTACAGGAATAAGAAGGTCTTCCTGCAGCTGACAGGGCCTTGGTAAAATCACATCTAGAGTACTGTGTCAACACTTCATCTAACAAAAAGCTGATTTTACAGAGTGGAGCAAAGATCCACCAGATTGTTTACTGAAATTGCAGGATTGTCACATGAATAAACATGAGTTTAACTGGACCTGGCTCTTGTGGCACAATGGTAGTTTCCCTATTTTTCAGCCAAGAGATAAAGGCTCAAGTCCCAAAGGTCTGTAATAACATTGCTAAGCAGTTTGATTAGAAAATATTTCAATGGGACCTGTACTTACTGGAGTTTATAAGAGTGAAAGGGGATCTCTTTGAAACAGATTAAATTCTGACAAGCCTGGACAGACTGGATGCAGGGATGATGCTTTCCCCTAAACCAGGGATTCCAAAATAATCTCAGGATACCCTGTAGGCCATTTTGGACTGAGATGAGAAATTTCTACATTGAGACATTGCTGAACATGTGTAATTCTTGACCAATTGGTGAAATACATTGAAGAAATAGATTTCCTGAAGTTAAAGGTATCAAAATGAATGAGGAATGTGTGGGAGTATGGTGTTGAGATAGAGATTCAGACATGATCATGTTGAATGGAGGGGTGGGCTTTTCTGGCCGAATGGCCTACTTCTGCTTCAAATTTCTGCTTCTAAATGGCTATTACACTTGCACTGAATGACAGTGCAGGCAAAAAAAAACTAATAGCCTATCTTCATTTCTCTGCTAATTAGAAAGGATCTCTTCTGCTTGATCCCAGTTGATGTCATTTGGAAAACTGCAGCTGTGAACACTGAAGAGTACACTCACCTCTCGTTATCGCTAATTCGCAATCCGCAGATCTACATTGTCGCAAAGTCAGCCCCAGACTCCCAGTTTTTTCCTCTCATTGACTCATCCTGTATCAATGTGCGGTACAGATTAACAGTAGAACGGTAGCCCTTTTTTTTGTTATCCGCAATTCCACCCCCGCAAAGAACAAAGGTTTGGCTCAGTGCACGCCTCGCTTCGTTTATTTATCTAGTTAAAAATCACACAACATCAGGTTATTTATCTAGACTTCAATGTTTAAAGTTAGTATGAATTATGGGAACTGAAGGGACTGAGGAAAAAAGCAGCAAATATATTGATGGTTGGGAGTTGGACAGAAAATCATAATATAACTTCAAACTCTAACAACAGCAAATTTAAATTTGGGAGGGAAATATAAAAAAAGTAACTGCTGATGACGTGACGGGGATTGCATCATTCATGAGGTGTAACGGTAGCTTATAGTGCTCAAGCTTTAGATTTAGTGTTAATTTTTAATGATTAAGGCTCATCCAAAAAAAAACACTGCTTTCATCAATAAAATAAGCAGTTCAACATAAATGAATTGTTCAATATTTAAACATTTCATTATCCTCCACAGTGAAATAACCAATACACTGTTCGTCCTTTTGATTTAACAAACAAAAAGTTCCAGTTGATTAAATTCAAATTTTCATTCGCTGTTTCCTCTGCTTTGATGCAATATTTGATTATGCTCCTGTGAAGCTCAATGGAATGTTACTACATCAAAGGCACAATAAAATACAAGTTATTTGTGTTTCTTAGTGCCTCCAGTTGGAGTTGCATATAATATCAAAGCCTGAACAAGTCCAAACATCAATATTTTCTTTGGGCTGTTGTTCTTGGGCCAGATGTAGATTGAGATTTGCCCCCATTTGCACAGAAGCTACAGTGCCATTTCATAATTTGCAGCATTTTGATTTATACAATTGTAACCAACTATTATATAGCAACAAAGCACTTCTCCCAACAGAGAAGTATTCACAAAAGTAATTCTGCAAGGCTGACAAGGGAGAAGGTGTTGGCAATAAGAATTGCATAATCAAAATAAAACCACCAGATATTAATGATCACTCCTCCAAGATTTTATTACCTTACTCTGATCAAATATTGCTGCATTTTCAGTGCTTCACGTGTCACATGCAATACATTGCTCACACAAATTTAGAGCAGAAACATGTAAGACGTAAGTGGGACATGCAATCAAACCAGATGAATAGAACCAGGGAACGTTAATGTAGATAGATTCTGGGTTGCATTTGGTCTGTGGCACCACACTCTCCATTGGTTTGGTTCTTGATGTGACCAAGTAGCAGAAATGTACAATTGTACACAGATACTTTCCTAGACAAAACAGGGCAAAATGTGTCTTTTAAAGAAATGTGAATGAAAATTTGTATATGATTTTTGAAGCATTTTCTGCAATCCTCTTGAATAAACTAACTCTTAAGTAGGGTAGAGCTCACCAAATATCATCTGCCTTCTATGACTATAGCCAAATAGTCATTCTTTGTGACTGCCAATGAGTACTTCAATCACAGCCATCATCCATAAGCAAACTGATTGAAATAAGGAGTCAGGATCCCTTCTGACTCAAGAAACCCAAAACACAGGTCCATTTCAAATCAGTCGTCTCAGCACAAACCAAGATCAAATTTGGGATATTTTGGTCTGAGTGGCTGAATACTACAACACAGAAAAACATTTAACTGTTAACATTTATTGCATCCCATTTATTTGGTGTCTTCCAGGTTTCTCGCAGTTAATGATTAACAATGTTATTTGCATGTATGTAGGATCAATGTATTCTAATCAAGTTGGACTACACAAGTCAAGTAATTTTGCATTACTCAGCTGCCAGAGGACATTTTCCCCTGAAAGTAAATAGGAAAATTTCACACCTATTCTTAAACTCTAACCTTACTATAACAAAAAGTTATATAATACAAGGGCTGGAACAGGAAATAAATGATAACATAGCTTACATTTGACAATTATCCTTAACTTGTCAACATCACATCAGTATCCAAGATTAGATCCTGCCAGTGAAATTTACACCAAGTTTAAAAATTTAAATCAATGATACCTAATTATTGTAAATCCAAAGAGGTTTAAGTGTAAGAGCTACATGCTGAAGATGCTGGCAATCTGAAATTAAAATAGAAAATGCTGAAGAAACTCAGCAGATACAGTAGCATCTGTGGACGGTGTTTTTCTCCAGCATTTTTGCTTTTTATTTCAGAATTTAAAGATGGCTTCTTTAAAACACACAGACACTAAGCATACAGCTGGTAAAAGAAACATGTTATTTACTGTTCTTTAGCTGCTGCCACAAGGAAGTAAAACAAAATTTTGCAGAATTACAAGCAAGGAGAGATCAGGAATCAAGCCCAAGCATACTTATCAACTTTTAAAGTGTGGACCAATAAGTAGTCACTAGAAACCAGGCAGCTTGCAATGTGGTGGAAAACCAAATCATGGTGGTGAGGGAGAAACACAGAAAAAAACTGTAAGTGATAGCAATTAGTTTAGGATTTGTTCATGCCATATGTCCTCATGAAATACTGCTAAAGTCTCTGCTGAGAAAATCACCACAGCAAAAGCCTCATTACTATTTGTAGTCTTTCTCTGACTTTGATTTTGAGCCTCCAACCACATACAAGTGAACACTAATCTAATCAATACTGCTGATATTTACAAATGAATGTCAATATGTCTTGCCTTTGGATCAGCATTCGAAAATGGTAACTTGTAGTTCAGGCCTGAAATCCCTTGGTCCCAAAACTTTAATTTTGACAATACGGGAGCTTGGAAACAAATTAGGTTTGAAATGCTTAATCTATTCATTTAAAAAAAACATTCACCCAGATAGTCAAATCTCTTGTGTACTTTGATATCGCATAGCTTGAGGCTCTAGAAATGTTCTGCCAAAATACAATCAAGTGGAGAACTATATGTTTCCTTTTCCTAAAGAAAACACAAATTAAGAAGATAGAATCTCCATTAATTTGGATTTATGGAAACCATTAGGAACAGTGAATGCCAATTTACTGAACTCCTTTAAGTTCAGTGTCTGAGGAGGATGAGGTCACTCCTCAAAAGAGAAGCACTGTACAGTATTAACCAGGGCCAGAATGATCTTTCAGTTCAATTTTGATCACGTAAAAAAGATCAGAAAGGAACTATCCTAAGTTATTTCCTGAAAAGGATTGGGTTTATCATTTGAATTTAAATTTTACCAGATTTTATGTGGGTTTGAACAGAGGATTCATCTGAGCATCTGGATTACTAATCTAGTGATATTAGAACTTTGTCACTAACTCCCATGATTATTACAACATTGAAATTTACGAAACCATTTCACAGCCATTTAAAGACTTTTGGTTGATGGTCACCACTGTTATTATAGCAAATATAACCATCAATTTAAAGTTTCTGTTTCAAAGAGCTCTCAGGATATTAAGGGAATGGTTTGAGTGAGTTCTTAGGATATTAACAGAATTCCTGCTAATAATGCTGTAACATCGGCGAATTTTGAGAAGATTTGTAGATCAGGTTGAAATTCTGAATGTAGGTTTGCTCGCTGAGATGGAAGGTTCATTTTCAGACATTTTGTCACCACACCTGGTAACATGAAGCACTTCGTTTGGAGGCTCACTGAAGATGTTACCTTGTGTGGTGATGAAACATATGAAAATGAACCTTCCAGCTCAGCAAGCAAACCTACATCCAATGCTGTAACATCTTTTATGTCCACCTAAACATGAAGGCAGGGCCTTGGTTTACTATGTCATCTGAAAGATAGCATCTCCAGCAAGGTGACACATTCTTTTATTAGTTAATCAGTCTGTAATGGCCAATTATCTCATTTTCCTTTACATTTCCCACCCTCCAATTTACTAGAACTGTCCAAGAATCTATGGAATTTTGGAGGATGATAACCAGTGCATCCCCATATTTCCATGGTCACCTCCTTTAGATTAGATTAGATTCCCTACAGTGTGGAAACAGGCCCTTCGGCCCAACCAGTCCACACCGACCCTCCGAAGAGTAACCCACCCTGACCCATTTCCCTCTGACTAATGCACCTAACACTATGGGCAATTTAGCATGGCCAATTCACCTGACCTGCACAACTTTGGATTGTGGGAGGAAACTGGAGAACCCGGAGGAAACCCACGCAGACACAGGGAGAATGTGCAAACTCCACACAGTCACCTGAGGGTGGAATCGAACCTGGGACCCTGGTGCTGTGAGGCAGCAGTGCTAACTACTGAGCCGTTGTGCCGCCCCTTTAGTACCCTGAACTGTACTTTCAAGCCCTTAAGAATTGCTTGACAAGGGATAGATTACATACTCCAGGGCTTTAACATATCAGTGTGTTTTAGATGTGTATGTATTACAAATTAAGTAAAATTCACATTTTGAGGAAGTACAACCTAAAGTATGTCAGATGAGGAGTAATCTCAGGATTGCTATCGGTGCCATAGGCTAGTGAGGCTAGGAACAGACAGTGAGTGCAGCTGAATACGTAGCTGTAGAGCTGATGAAGGAGAGAGGGCTTCAGATATGTGGATCATTGGGATATCTTTTTAAGGAAGGTGGGACCTGTACAAGGAGGACAGGTTGCACTTGAACTGGAGGAGAATCGATATCTTGGGCAGGCGATTCGCTAGAGCTCTTCGGGAGGGATTAAAGGAATAAAAGGATGACTAGGGTAGGAATAGGGCCAGTAAAAGACAGAAGTGAGAAATTGAGTGTGCACCCTGTGGAGATCGGAGAGGTGCTAAATGACCACTTCTCATCAGTTTTCACTCAGGAAAAGAAGATTATTGTAGAGGAGAAGAATGAGATAGATACTAGACTAGAAAGGATCAAGGTTAGTTATGAAGAGGTGTTATCAATTCTACCATGAGTGAAAGAAGACAAGTTCCCTGGGGCAGATGGGATTTATCTGAGTATTCTCTGGGAAGCTAGGGAGGAGATAGCGGAGCCTTTGGCTTTGATATCTGAGTCGTCATTGACTACAGGTTTAGTACCAGAGGAAAAGAGACCTAAGGGGCAACGTTTTCACACAGAGGGTGGTACGGGTATGGAATGAGCTGCCAGAGGAAGTGGTGGAGGCTGGTACAATTGCAACATTTAAGAGGCATCTGGATGGGTATATGAATAGGTAGGGTTTGGAAGGATATGGGCCGGGTGCTGGCAGGAGGGACTAGATTGGGTTGGGATATCTGGTCGGCATGGACGGGTTGGACCGAAGGATTTGTTCCCAAGCTGTACATCTCTATGACTGGAGGATTGGAAATGTTGTACCCTTGTTAAAAAAGGGCAGTAGAGATGACCCAGGTAATTATAGACCTGTGAGCCTTACTTCTGTTGTAGGATAAAGAGATAGGATTTATAATCATCTACCAAGCAACAATTTGATTTCAGATAGTCAACATGGTTTCGTCAAGGGCAGGTTGTGTCTCACAAACCTCATTGAGTTTTTTGAGAAGGTGACCAAGCATGTAGATGAGGGTTGGGCAGTTGACGTGGTGTACATGGACTTCAGTAAAGCCTTTGATAAGGTTCTTCATGGTAGGCTGTTGCAGAAAATGCAGAGGCATGAGATTGAGGGTGATTTAGCAGTTTGGATTAGAAACTGGCTTTCTTAAAGAAGGCAGCGAGTGGTGGTTGATGGAAAATATTCAGCCTGGATTCCGGTTACTAGTGGTGTGCCACAAGGATCTGTTTTGGAATCGCTGCTGTTTGTCATTTTTATAAATGACTTAGGCGCAGGCTTAGATGGGTTAGCAAATTTGCAGATGATACTAAAGTTGGTGGAGAAGTGGACAGTGTGGAAGGATGTTACAGGTTGCAGGGGGACTTGGATAAACTGCAGAATTGGGCTGAGAGGTAGCAAATGGAGTTCAATGCAGCTAAATGTGAGGTGATTCACTTTGGGAAGAATAACAGGAAAGCAGAGGTCAATCGAAAGATTCTTGATAGTGTGAATGGTCAGGGGGATCTTGGAGTCCATGTATATAGATTCCTGAAAGTTGCCACCCAGGTTGATAGTGCTGTTATGAAGGCATTTGGTGTATTAGGTTTCATTGGTAGAGGGATTGAGTTCCGGAGCAGCAATGTCATGCTGCAACTATACAAAACGCTAGTGCAGCCATACTTGGAATATTGTGTACAGTTCTGGTCGCCCCATTACAGGAAGGATGTGGAGGCATTGGAAAAGGTGCAGAGGAGATTTACCAGGATGTTGCCTGGTCTGGACGGAAGCTCTTATGAGGAAAGGCTGAGAGACTTGGGTTTGTTCTCATTGGAAAGAAGAAGGCTAAGGGGGCATTTGATAGAGACATACAAGATGATCAGAAGATTAGATAGAGCAGACAGTGAAAGTCTTTTTCTTAGGATGATGACGTCGGCTTGTACGAGGGGACATAACTACAACTTGAGGGCTGAAAGATTTAATACAGATGTTAGCGGCAGGTTCTTTACTCAGAGAGTGGTAAGGGCGTGGAATGCCCTACCTGCCAAGGTAGTTAACTCAGCCACATTAGGGAGATTTAAACAATCCTTGGATAAGCACATGGACGACGATGGGATAGTGTAGGGGGATGAGCTTAGAATAGTTCACAAGTTGGCGTAACATCGAAGGCAGAAGGGCCTGTTCTGCGCTGTATTGTTCTATGTTCTAAGTGGGATGGGAACTGGAGCTACTGATCAGAGGATGGGATATCCGGTGAATGCAGATACAGCATGCAGAGAATCTGTGAGGAAGGATAGACAGTTGATAGGGCAAAGTTGTAGTCACTGTGATTAATTGAATTGTGTCTATTTTAACGAAAGAATTGTCAGGAATAAGAGTGATGAACTTAGAGCATGGATCAGCACTTGCTGCTACTATGTTGTGGTCATTACAGAAACTTGGATGTCACAAGGGCAGGAATGGTTGTTGGATGTTCTGGAAGTTAGATGTTTTGAAAGAAATAGGGAGGGAGGTAAAAGAGGTGGGGGATGGTATTGATAATCAGGGATAGTATTACAGCTGCAGAAAGGGAGGTCGTTGAGGTGGGTTTGTCTACTGAGTCATTATGGATGGAAATCAGAAACAGGAAAGGAGCAGTCACTTTATTGGGAGTTTTCTATAGACCCACCAATAACAACAGAGACATAGAGGAGCACATTGGGAGGGAGATTATGTGAATGTGCAGAAGTAACAGGGCTGTTGTCATGGGTGACTTTAACTTCACAAATATTGATTGGAATCCCCTTAGTGCAATAGTTGGGTTAGAGCAGATTTTGTCTGTTGTGTCCAGGAAGGATTCCTGGCTCATGTATGTAGACAGGCCAACTGGAGGGGAGGCCATATTGGATTTGGTGGTTGACAACGAACCAAGTCAGGTGTCAGATCTCTCGGTGAGAGAGCATTTCAGTGAGAGTGATCACAAGTGATCTTTACTATAGTCATGGAAAGGAATAGGAACAGACGGTATGGGAAAATATTTAATTGGGGGAGGGGGAATTACAATGCTATGATGCAGGAACTGTGCAGCATAAACTAGGAACATATATTCTCAGGGAAATGCAAGACAGAAATGTAGAGGTTGTTTCGGAAGCACTTGCTGCGAATGCTAGATAGGTTTGTCCCACTGAGGCAAGGAAGGGATGGTAGAGTATAGGAGCCTTGGATGACACGAGATGTGGAACATCTAATCAAGAGGAAGAAGGAAGCTTACTTAAGGTTCGGGAAGCAAGGATCAGACAGGTCTCAAGATGGTTATAAGATAGCCAGGAAGGAACTAAAGAATGGACTTAGGAGATCTAGAATGGGTCATGAAAAAGCCTTGGCAGGTAGGATTAAGAAAAACCCCAAGTTGTTCTATGCTTATGTGACGAACAGGAGGATGGCCAGAGTGAGGGGAGGACTGATCAGGAATAGTGGAGGGAACTTGTGCCTAGAGTCAGAGGAATTAGGGGAAGTCCTTAATGAGTATTTTGCTTCAGTATTCACCAGTGAGAGGGACCTTGTCGCTTGTGAGGACAGCATGGAACAGGTTGATGTTAAGAAGGAGGATGTGCTGGAAATTTTGAAAAACATGAGGTCAGGTAAGTTCCCTAGGCCAGATGGGATATACCCAAGTTTTCTAGGGGAAGCAAGCAAAGAGATCGCTGTGTCTTTGGCAATGATCTTTGCATCCTCACTGTCCACTGGAGTAGTACCAAATCATTAGAGGGTGGCAAATGTTATTCCCTTGTTCAAGAAAGTGAATAGGGATAACCCTGGGAATTACAGACCAGTCAGCCTTACATTGGTAGTGGGCAAATTATTGGAGAGGATTCTGAGAGACAGGATTTATGATTATTTGGAAAAGCATAGCTTGATTAGAGATAGCATGACTTTGTGAGGGGCAGATCATGCCTTACAAGCCTTACAGAATTCTTTGAGGATGTGACAAAACACATTGATGAAGGTAGAGCAGTGGATGTATTCTATATAGATTTTATCAAGGTATTTGATAAGATTTCCCCATGGTAGCCTCATTCAGAAAGTAAGGAGGCATGAGATACAGGGAAATTTGGCAGTCTGGATACAGAATTGGTTGCCCCATTGAAGACAGAGGGTGGCAGTAGATGGAAAGTATTCAACCTGGAGCATGGTGACCAATGGTGTTCCACAGGGATCTGTTCTGGGACATCTGCTCTTTGTGATTTTTACAAATGACTCGGATGAGGAAGTGGAAGAATGGGTTAGTAGGTTTGCCAGTGATACAAAGATTATTGGAATTGTGGATAGTGCAGAGGTATAGGTTGCAGTGGGACAGACAGTATGCAAGACAGGGCTGAGAAGTGGCAGATGGAGTTCAACCTGGAAAAGTGTGAAGTGATTCATTTTGGAAGGTCAAATTTGAATGCAAACTAAAGGGTTAAAGACAGGATTCTTGGCAGTGTGGAAGAACAAATGGATCTTGAGGTCCACACCCATAGATCCCTCAAAGTTGCCACTCAAGTTGATAGAGTTGTTAAGAAGGCATATGCCGTGTTGGCTTTCATTAGAAGGGGGATTGAGTTTAAGAGCCATGAGGTTATGCTGCAGCACTATAAAGCCCTGGTTAGACCACACTTGGAATATTGTGTTCAGTTCTGGTTGTCCCATTATAGGAAGGATGTGGAAGCTTTAGAGAGTGTGCAGAGGAGATTTAACAGGATGCAACGGAACCCATCACTACATTCCGTGATCAGCCAAGCAGTTTCCAAATGCACCATGAGAAGAATGCACTATTCATATATACAATAAATACCTTGTTACTAATTATTGTAGTGTGTATCTGATGGCAGGGTATCTGGATATACACCTCAAGTGCTGTAACCCTCAGGGCTAGGGACCAAATGCTACAAAGTGGGATTAGACAGAGTGGCTCGTTTCTCAGCCAGTGCAGACATAGAGTCAGACAGCACAGAATCAAACCCTTCAGTCCAACCCGTACATATGGCCAGGTTTCCCAAATTAAACTAGTCCCATTTGCCTGCATTTGGCCCATACCCCCTCAACATTTCCTATTCATGTACCTGTCCAAATGTCTTTTGAATGTTGTAACTGAACCTGCATTTACCACTTTCTTGGGAGTTCATTTCACATATGAACCACACTCTGTATGAAAAAGCTGTCTCTCAGGTCTCTCTCTTAAGTCTTTCTCCTGTTACCTTTACTCAATGGTCTGTGTAATGAAGGGAAGAATGCCAAATGCCTTCTTTACCACTCTGTCTACTTGTGATACAACTTTCAATGAACCATGTACTGCAGCCCTAGATCTTTCTGTTCTGCAACACTCTTCAGGACCCTACCATTAACTGTGCAAGTTCTGCCCTTGTTCATCTTACCACAATGCAACATTTCGTATTTATCTAAATTAAACTCCATCTGCCATTCTTTGGCTCATTGGTCCAATTGATCGAGATCCCTTTGTAACCTAGATAACCTCACTGTCTACTCACTGTTTGGTGTCATCCCCAAATGTACTAACCGTGCTTCCTATATTCTCATCCAAATTGTTTATATAAATGACAAACACAATTGACCCATGACTTCTTTCTGGGCCACAAATATTATTTAATTCTGTGAAAATATATACACCAAGGAGATAACTGTCAGCACTGCTCAGAATGGTTTCATTTTGATGAAGCTAATGTATAATGATCCTAGTTACCTTGGTCTTTTAAATAATGATGCGACTTAAGCAAGAGATTAGATCTGATCTCAGCAAACTCGAGACAAACTCATTGTATCCCCATGAAGAGATAAACCTACAGTTTCTACCACTTCTAACTGAAATGAGTTTGTTGTATTGCATTTGCATGCGTTGCTTTGAATTACAGCTTCTCCTAAGCATGCAGCATTTGTTAAACATGCATAGCAATTTTATATAGCAAATGATTAAACAGAAAGTTATGGAGAACATTCAGACAAGACACAGATGTGTGCCACGGAAAATGGGAGTAACAATAGCTAAATTTGAAAGTATGATTTCCAGAAAAAGCTAAATGTAAATAAACTCTTCCAAGTGACATGGAAAAGGAGCAACCAAAATAAGAAAATGAATAATTTGAAAAAAAATTCAAATGGAATTACTTGAGTTGGAACTGGAAAAACTGTGGCAAAAAGTGCCCATTGATTAACATAGAGAAAGTGCCAAGAAGAAGAAGGGGACAGGGAAGAGGGAGTCCAGCAAGAGGCAACACTAAACCACTTTTTGAAATGTTTCCTCTGAGCCTGCCAAACATTAGTGCATGACATGAGGTGGGGGCTCTTAATTACATTTTAGAACTGGAATTATCTGGAGTGTAGGACTTTGCACTTGTGCATTGAGTGAATAATTGGCATCACAGCATGAAATTGAACAATGCAACATTAAGCAAAGCAATTTAAAAATATAAAAATCATAACAACACTATTGTAAACCACGAAATATCATTCATGCAGCAGGTATAATATCATTTCTATTTCTTAATTTTAAATGTAGTAAAGAAAACAAATCAAAGGACAACAAAACAATTTCAAAACAAAACAATGTACCCTAAAGGGGTTACATTAAATATATCAATCAGTTTTAGAAAGCTCAAAAATTTTTAAGGGACCAATAAATCTTTACTGATATGCACTTCACATATTCAATTCAGATCAATTATATCCAACTCAGGACTTTTAATACATAAGTAGATACTCCCTTTTTTAAAAGTTAGATTCTTGTAAACTGCACATATTGTCAGTGCATAGCATTTCCTTACTGTCTAACTCATTGATAGCTATGAGACTTCCATTAATTCACAAACTGGGGAAAAAATATTTCCTTCTAAATTTAAGAACGAGCAAAAACACATAATTGCCAAAGAAGTTTAGACATGGGTATGACTGACAGGAACTGACTTGTGTGAATAACACTGTACAAGTACTGTACCACGCATTAAGATACTAAATCAAATTAATTCTGTAACGTGGTGATTTAAAGCCTCAAAACCAATGCAGGTCAGATCAAGCTACAACCTCCTTCCATTAAATGCAACCATGATTATGTTATGTACCATCCCTATTGAACCATGGTCAGCCCAATTCAGGTTATTTTTCTGCTGACCCATAAATGAAACATTAACTTATAATATTACAATATAAAATATTACAACTGAGGATCTCAATTGTGTACAGCAGATAAAAAAAACAGGTGAATTGCAAGGGCACAAGATTAGACAACAGCTTTTGTCCTGGATTTGTATTATTGCCCCATAATGCGTTTCAAACTGCACATTGCCTAGAGTTAAACAGTGTCTGAGAAGATATTAAATCAAGAAACTATCATAACTTGAACATTTGCAATGGTAAGAAATTGGCTCAGTTATGATACAACAGTTGGATATTCACAGTTCCTACAAGTTTGATTTAATTGCTGATAGGTACAAGTACAGTTTTGAAAACTAACATCCTCTTTGCCTCAAAATAAAAGACAGCACAAGAATACAATGCTATTTTGCGATTAAATAAATAATAAACATGATAAAACACATTTCACTTAAAGCACAAAACACACACACAAATCTCACTTTGCAGTACTCCGCTGCTATCATTTTCTGACAATACAAGAACAGCAATTTATTTTTTGTTCATTTAAAACAGTAATTGAGGCAGCCAGTGCAGCCAAACAAAAATAACTTACAGCTAGAGCAATTTAATTCAGTCTAAAATTGTACAAAAAGGCAAATATCAATGCTCCTTTCGATCAAGTCTTTCCAAAAAAATGAGGTGTGTGTCTACTGCAGAGTTCTCAACTGTAAAAAAAACATTTTGGGTTCTTAAGCTGAGATTGGCAAATGGAGACAAGCAAAAGAGCTCAGCTTGCACACACCCGTGCACTCCTGTTCACATCTGGGTGAAGGTGAGCGACTGCTGGACCATCGAGCTTCTGCACAGAACCGTTAAAATGGCACCAAAATGGTTCATCCCTGGACATCTGGAAAGGAAATGGATAAATGTTCAATACTGTAGATAGAACCATAACTGGCAGGGTCTATGGGCAGTTACTGATAGGATAATTGGGGCCAGTTTACATTCTCTTTTTTCATTTCCTATCCTGACTGATGTTCTTACAGATTCCAGGTGCATACCTAGTCTGTCTTCAGTTAATTGATCTTGCACAAGGTGACAGTGAGCCTTTGAGTTAGGAAAAGAAATCAGATGGATTTTCTGCTTTGACTGTTATCCGGTGACCCTTGCTGGAATAAATGCACATTTGAGCGGGTGAGGATCATAAAAAATAATACTTCCACTCAAGCACAAAGATCATGATACAGATATTCTAACAGCCAGACAGTTGATGCTGCAGTGTAGGCTGGAGTTGCATGTTGGGACACAGCTGAATCCCTAATGCAACTTATTATGTGGGAATTGACTGGGACATTGAAACATTCAATTGATAATTCTGTATCTGTAACCCTCTGAAAAAGGCTCTTTAAGTCAAAGAGACTTTGAGGGCTTTGACTCATCTAAGCTTAATAGTTACCCAGGAAAAGTTACAGGATTAAAAACCTACTCTCATTCCTGTGTTACTTCAAGAGAACAACCAACTCACTATTGACGAGGCTCTCCCACAACCAGCACCATTATGGGGAGGCATTGGTTTATCGCTATACTATTAATCCAGAGACCTAGGTAGTATTCTGGGGACTCTGGTTTGAATCCCACCTTGGCAGATGGTGAAATCTGAATTCCCTAATAGTCTGGAATTAAGAGTCTAATGTCGACCATGAAATCATTGTTGATTGTCAGAAAGATCCATCTCGTTCACTAATGTCTTTTAGACAAAAAAACTGACATTTTCACTTGGTCTGGCCCATGTATGACTCCAGACCTACAGCAATGTAGTCGACTGTTAACAGCTCTCTAGCTATTAGGGATGGGCAATAAATGCTGATTTAGCCAGCGATACCCACATCCTGAGAATGAATTTAAAAATCCCTGATCCCCTGACACCCCCGCAGCCAGAGCCCACATCACTAATATAGTTTGAGTTATCAAAGGAGTAATCCTAATAATGGTATTAGGACATATTATTTTATATTCATAAAATTATACAGCAAGACTTTATCAAACTTTTATGGCAGAAAACATGTATATCTGTAATTTGAAGAACCAAGGCTATTGTAACCTACCATGGCACAAGGGTGGTTACAGGAACTATACTAGGCCATCATATAGAGAAAGCGCTTGGACGATGGATGGATCTGCTTTCGATCCCTCTTGAAACTCCTGTAGGGTCAATTTTCCATCAGCATTCTGTAATACAGGTAACCAAAATTACTGAAATAAAAACAAAATATTATGGATGCTGGAGATTTGAAACAGAAACAAAGTGCTACAGAAAGAGTCATATCAGACTCAAAACATTAACTCTCTTTCTCTCTCCATAGATACTATCAGATTTACTGAATTTCTCCACTACTTTGTTTTTATTTTAAACAGAATTACTGAACTGCCATAAATGTAGGGAAAATATGTAAAGCTCCCCAAAACCAACTGATAAGTGCAAATACAAGGTTAAGTTTTAATTGGCAAAAACACTGTCGTACTCATTTTCAACTGTTCCATCTTGGCAGTGACATAGCGGAATGGAGCATATGGCAAGGAACCATCCAATTGTCATTGCCATTCAATGGAATGCCAGTTGGGCAGACTCTGGAATGGCCAGTCAATGTAATCTATCAGGTAACAGCTCACTCTCTGAATTGAGAATTAGTCTTGTTTTATATTCAGTTACGATTTAATTAAAACTGAAACAATACAAAATCTCATTACCTTGTCCATCATGGCAAAAATCCTATCCACTCGTTTCTCTGGTGTATTTTCCTCTTCAGGGAGTTCCACTGTATTACCCTAAGGGCCCAGAACATTACATCTTAAAAACTAGGAATGGCAAAAACTTTAATAAAAACCAACATTCTATATAATCTGACCTAAACACATGTTTATACACAAATCTAATTGGACCAGGAGCCACGATTACAGAATATCTGTCAAACTAATGTGTTCTTCAATGTTAATGAGTATGGTTGAGTCTGGCAATGGGAGGAGGGACTTAACCTGGTAAGAGGGTGGGCAGACAGGTTGGGTCCTGGGCAGGAGAGGGGCTGTCATGTCATGGGTGTGTAAGGGGTCTGGTGAAGGTATAGTTTTCAGGTAGGTGTTGGAGTTTTTTGGGGAGGGGAGAACAGGTGGTTGAACAGTTATTCAGGGATTACACTATGAATTTAATAGTTTAACTTCCCATGATTAACTATTTAAATGAATACAATCAAAGGGTTTCAAGTGTAGGAGAACTGTCAAGCAGAATTTCCTCAACAATTCCTTTGAGGAATGGGAATTTTAGTGCTTCTATGCACAACTCCTATCTATACTGGAATACAACTATCTAGCAATTGGAAAATTTAGGGCAATATTACAAATCAACAATAATAAAAAAGAATGGAGTAAAAGTCTCATTGTCTTGACTGCAGTGAACAAGGAAAATGTTCACAGAATGAGGGAGGTGGAACATAGGTGTTGAAGTAGGTATTTGAGCACTTCGTGCCTTCCCATTATTTTAGACTATAGCCTACATTTACCACAACACCATTCCCCTGCACAATTTTCCACATCCTTTTATGACATTACTACGTAAGAACGATAATTTAATTTGGTGTGGAGCATAATTCAAACAGAGATGTTCTCTACATATTCAAGAGTCTGGATATCTCCCTCTAACGAAAAGATGCACGAGAGATGGGTTGGCTGCCTTTTAATTTGTTATCATTTTACAGTGATAGATGCAAGGTGGGGACCATTTCATCAATCTATAACTTTTGACAAATAAAAACTTTGATTTTGTGCATTCTCTATAGTTCACTTCTAGTTTAAAGTGGATGAGGAAGTAGATGAAAGTTTTAATCTTCTTTTTGCAGGTAATTTTGCCCACTCTGCCATATTTGCCAATTAACGAGGTTAAAATTGCCTTTATTTTAGCTTCCAATTCAAATTATCATCAATAACTGCTACTGGGATCATCATAATCCTTACTGACTGAAACTTAAGGACAACCTCTTTTATTCAGCAGAAACTGCACATTTGATTCTTTATTCATCCTTATTCTGATTCTTTCATTTTCAATATGGTTATGTTTTAGTTTTACAAGAGTTTGCAATAGTTTATCTTGATTGAAGTTTACTTTTAAGGTTTAAAAAAACCTTTTGTGGGTTTGGAAGGTGCTAAGATCTTTGGTAAATTTATTCAGTGCATTTGGTAGATATTACAGACTGCTGCTATGAAGCATTAATGATGGATGGAATAGCTGTTTGTGGATGTGGTGCTAATCAAGCAGGCTGCTTTGTCCTGAATGGTGTCAAGTTGCACTTATCCAGGCAACTGGGGAGCATTCCATCACACTCCTGACTTGTTCATTGTAAATGGTGGACAGGGTTTGGAGAGTCAGGAGATGACTATAGCATTCCTAGCCTCTGAACTGTTTTTGTAGCCACTGTATTTATATGTTGAGCCCAGTTGAATGTCTGGTCAATAGTAACCCTCAGAATGTTGATAACAGTAAATTCAGTGATGGTAACACCATTGACTTTCAATTGGCAGTGGTTAGATGCTCTCTTATCAGAGATGGTCACTGCCTGACATTTGTGTGGTGTGAATGTTACTTGACACTATTCACCCCAGGCTTGAATATTGTCCAGGTCTTGTTTATTTGTACATCGGAGGAGTCGCGAATGGTGCTCAATATTGTGTAATCATTGGCGTACATCCCTGACCTTATGGTGGAGAGAAGGTGATTGATGAAGCATGGTTGGGCCTAGGACACTACCCTGAGGAACTCCTGCAGAGATGTCTTGGATCTGAGGTGATTGACCTCAAACCATCTTCCTATGCACCAGCTATGACAAACCAGCAGACAGTATTCCCCCAATTCCCATTGATTCCAGTTTTGCTAGGGCTCCGTGATGCCACCTTGATGTCAAAGGCTGTCACTCTCACCTTACCTCATTGGGGTTTCAAATCAGCTGTGGTGCAAATCAAAGAAACTGTTCTTATTCTAAGCTGGATGCTGGAAACAATCTATACAATAGTATATTGCTTGTGCCTGCAAAGCCCACAGCCTGCCACATATATTCAGCACTCATGATTTACTAAATTGGGTTTCCAAGAATAAAAATGTGCACAACCTTGGAAGGTTAAATCCTTATTTATAAGGGAACTGCCAGTATTTAAAAATAAAAATTCTCAACTTTAGGCACAGTAAAATGCATATAATTTATACCTTATTTTGAAATTATTTTTAATAATTAAGAGAAAATATTCCTTGAATATCAAGAAACAGACTATTTCAAAAGAGAGAAAATATAGTTTATTTACAAAACTGGAAGACAAAAGTACAATTTATGTTGGTATTAATAAATTACTTACCACCATCTGATAAATAGCATCCACAATATCCAGCATCTCATTCCTGGTGATGTAGCCGTCATTATCTAGGTCATACAATTTAAAAGCCCCTGAAACAACATGTCAAACATTACTGTATGTTCAAAATTAGTGCTCCCAGGCAGCCCACCAAAACCTAGTCTTTGATAATCATGTTCATGTTAACATCTCAACTACGACCTAACCAAAGCTGACATTTACTCTACAACCATTATTCCGCGAGACACTATTAGACAAGACACATGTAGATGGAGAAGAAGGATTTCAGTAACACAATGAAACATGTGAAATGTCTATGTTAAGTCCACTTATACTGTGAAATGATGCTGCAGGAGAACTCCAGATTATTTTCTTTTAAACTTAGGTTGTGTGTAGACAGTATTTTAAGTGACAAAATTAAGTACAAATGGTTAGAAGGTCTGTGATTAGTTTGAGTTGTTGAGATCTGCAATTATCTGAGTACAGTAATGTAGTGTAGTGTCACTTCTTTTCTTTATTCATTGAAAGGATGAAATGCAGGCGAGGCCAACACTTATTGCCCAACACAGGTTGTCATTGAGAAGGTGGTGGTGAGCTGCATTTTTGAAGTGCTGCAGTCCCTAAGTGTCGGCACACATACAGTGCTACTAAAGAATGATGTTCCAGGATTCTGACACACCAACAATTTATGAATGATGGTATAGAAAAAAAATCAGGATAGTGTGAGATTTAGAGGAGAGCTTACAGATGTTTCCATGCATCTGCTGCCCTTGTCTTTTTAGGTGGTAGATGTTATGGGTTTGGAAGGTGCTGGCAAAGGTGCCTTGCTGAGTTACACCTTGTGGATGGTACACACATGCTACAGTATGTTTGTGGTGAAGGGAACCAATTAAGGTAGTTGATGGAATGCCAATTAAGTGGGCTATTTTGGTAAATTTCATGCATACAGTCAGTTTTGATATAACGCGATGGCTCCATTCTTGTGAGATCTCATGTTCTAAGAAAATCATACAATAAATGCGCCATTTAAACTAATGGGGCAGGAATCGCTATAGCCAATACAGGTTAAGACAGTTCGCATTCTACAAATAACGGTCTAATTGTGTTAAAGCCAATTTGCGTTGAAGAAACACAAATCCAGGCAATGGAGAATTTTCAATCACACTCATAACTTGTGTCTTATAGATGGCAGAAAAGCTTTGGGGAGTTAGGAAATGAGTTACCTGCTGCAGAATTCCTAGCCTCTGGCCTACTCTTGTAGCCACAGTACTTATGAGACTGGGGTTCAGTTAAGTTTCTGGTCAATTGTAACTCCCAGGATGTTGACTGTGAAGGCTTCAGCAAAGGTCATGGCATTGAATGTAAAGGGAAAATAGTTAGCATGTCTTGTTGGAGATGGATATTTCCTCATACCTTTATGGTGTCGATAATACTTGCCATTTATCAGCATAAGCCTGAATATTGTTCAGGTCTTGCTGGAAGCGGACACGGACTGTTTTAGATAGCTGAAGATTTCCAAATGGTGCTGACTATTGTGCAATCGTTGGGAGAATATCCCCATTTCTGACCTTATAATGGAAGGACAAAGTAGCTGAAGTTGATTAGGCTAAGTACAATGCCTTGAGGAATTTCTGCAGTGATGTTCTGGAACTGAGGTTGATTATTAGACCAATAATTCAGAGATTGATTGATAAGCAAGAAAAGAAGTGACCATAAACCTATTAAGAATGTCATAAAAATCCACTGGTACACTAATGTCCTTCAGGGAAGGAAGTCTGGCATCTCTACCCCCTGACCAATACATCACTCCAGTCCCACAATAACTTGAATGACTCTTAATTGTCCTACCAAGTGGCCTAGTAAACATTCAGTTGTACTAAGCTTTTCTCAGGAAAACTAGGAATAGACAGTTAATGCGAATTATATTAGTTTTAAAATTATATGACAGTGGCTTTAGAAAGTGGATTATATTTCAAATTGCAACACTGAAGTTTTTTTTCAAAAAACATTAAAACTCCACATTTGTTCAATTGTGTGCAATTAGTACTGAGAATTGAAGATGAAATATTGAAGAAATGAAGACTAAACAAAATGAACAGAAAATTTGGGTCAAGTGAGTTACTTACATCGTAGTTTCTCATCCAGAGTCCCTCTTGAAGTTACTGATAGTGCTTGGATGAATTCAGAGAACTCAATTTTTCCATCCTGAAATCCATTTAAAAATGCACCTTCATCAATTAATTTGTGAATTACTTTGGTTTTCAGCTTTATCTCAGTTGTAACGCTTTTGACCCTGATTCACAAGATTTTGGGTTCGAATCCTATTGCGGGATTTACAGTCATTGAGTCATACAGCATGGAATAAACCCTTTGGTCCAACTAGTGCACGCGACCATGTTTCCAAACTAAACTTGCCTGCATTTGCCTGCATTTGGCCTATATCCCTCCAACCTTTTCTATTCGTGTACTTATCCAAATGTATTTTAAATGTTGTAACTGTACCTGCACCCACCACTTCCTCTGGCAGTTCATTCCACAACAAACCATTCTCTGTGTAATTCAGCATACAATATAGAGGCTGTCACTTCGATGTATTTATTTGTGAGTGTTGCTTTGTTGAGGGCACTGTCTTTTGAATGAGATGTTAAACTGATGTGCCATCATTTCGGATTTTAAACGTAATGTATGTTGCTGTAGCCAAAGCTCATTGAGCAATTTTCACATGCACTATTCAACTAGTTTGAAAATTATTCTTCAAGCCGCATTCAGTCACAATCCAAACAATATAAACTAGCTCTCCATTCTAAACAGACATTTATTCAGCTCACTTCCAAACATGTCAACTGACACACTAACTGCTTTATTTGATAGTTTGTCCCATGTACTCATTAGCTTGTGGAGACAAGCCACATCATATTGATCTGAAATCCTGCAAGTAACTTGTTAATTTTAAGGATGTGCATTTCAACTCAGCTTGAAGTGTGCACATTATTACAAGTTAAGTCTGTTTCTCTTGTGAAACTCCACTGAGGTCAAATTTATCTTCTTCAATGGTAGAATCTAGAAAACAAGCTACTCACTTTATTTTCATCAAACACATTGAAGACAAATGTAGCAAACTTGGTTGGGTCTCCACAGGGAAAGAATTGTTTGTAGATTTTCTGAAAGCCTGCTGCATCAAGCTGTCCACTGGGGCAGTCTTTAATGAAACCTTTGTACCTGTCAGACAAAATATTAATGAAGATTATTTTACCAGTAAACTTACAAATTAAAATGACACACTTCAAATAAAATTTTAATTTTAGAATTAAAGAACAGTGATATGTGAAAATAGCTTCAGAACTCATTTAATCATGGAATGGTTACAGCACAGAGGGAGGCCCACACATTTGGTCCATCATGTCTGCGTCAGCTCTCTTAAGAGCTACTCAACAATCTCACCTATTTTTACTTGTAGCCCTACAATGCTCTCTCGTCACATTATAATGGAATTGCGCTTTGCAAACTACAACCAAATCAGCTTCCTCAGACTCTTATTTTGAAACCCCTAATCACATACTGTATTATAAAGCCATTTCTCATGTTGCCTTTGATTTACAATTCACCCATCAGGATAATCTGAGAAAGACTGAGTATGTTTCAGGGCCAAAGGTGGCAGCCTTGGGCTCTTCCATGATATTGCACAATAAGATAAAATTCCATTGTTCATAAGGGATGCATTTCCAATAAATATCATAATTGGTAGCTTTTACAAACAGTGAAAATGGCCAACTGCATGTGTACAATTCAGAAAGCACGCATAGTGTGCACATTTATTCTTGGAAAACTACAGATGAATAAACATCAAAGTCACAGTGGTCAAAGAGATACCCATTAAGTGTCCCACTTGTCAGTAAATTCATGAGGGGCAGGCATGCGAGCAGTGGGACTATACTGCATAACTTGAACAAGGTTCACTTACCATCTATTGCACTAACTCTGGAAAGGCCTAAAGGCTGCTTTTGGCCTAAAAGGTGCTAAGTCAACCATGAAAGAGGAAGGTGTGTCAAAGATTTGAGCAATTGGTGAAGCCAGTAAGTCCTCTCACACTGCTGCTTTGCAGTAAACACACAAGTGGCATTCTCCACTAAGAGGATATTGCTGCCAAGCCAAAAACGGTCTGCATATCACACAAATCAGTAATATGGTATATGAACTTCAGTTCAGATTTCCAGCATTCGCAATATTTTGCTTTTCTATGAATTTCAGTGTTGGTGTGAGACCAGGAATGTTAGCTATATATTCCAATGACTGGTGGACTGTACCAACTACTCCTTCGACTGTTTACAGCAGGGTGTATGCTGGCATTGCTCCCAATATTAGATGTGGTTTTGCTATTGGACAATAGGTGCAAAATAACTCTTAATACACTTAGAATTACACTGAAAATCAATTTAAGATTATCAGTTTGGTTCACAATGTGATTAATTTGCTATATTTATTCACACACAGGACCACATTCTTTGCATGGAAAAAGAATAGGTCAACACATTGTACCTTTTTCACTGAGTAAAGGTCTATGAAAACAACCAATTCTTGCTGCATCCCTATGGCAATGCCTTAAATCGTCAGCTTATCTACTAGGTCAGAATTTAATCAGTTAACTAAGGCAGTTGAGAGATCCTGCTGCATCTCTATATAGCTCGTTCCGCTATAACACACGTTTCGTTAATGCCAATTCGCTATAACACGATTGACGAATTGGCTACACTGTTACTATAGGAGGACCTTTAAAACCATGTATTGGTTAAAAGGTGATTCCGGCACCATTAGTTTAAATGGTTCTCGATTTTCTTATAACATGGGTTGCACAAGAATGGAACTACTGTGTTATTACAGAATCCGCAGTAGGTTAAAATCTTCGAGGAGAAAGTGAGGACTGCAGATGTTGGAGATCAGAGCTGAAAATGTGTTGCTGGAAAAGCGCAGAAGGTCAAAAGGATGCCTTCCTTGAAGAAGCTCTCTTCCTCCCTCTACAAGGATTTCAGTGAGTCCCTCTCTCACTGCATACCCCAGGTCATCTCCTCTGCACAGAAGCCACCTATCGCATCTCCAACGCCCCTACCCCAAGCCCCTACCTTTTATCTTATCTGCTGGACACACTTTCCTCATTCCTGAAGAAGGGCTTATGCTCAAAACGTCGAAACTCCTGTTCCTTGGATGCTCCCTGACCTGCTGCGCTTTTCCAGCAACACATTTTCAGCTCTGATCTCCAGCATCTGCAGTCCTCACTTTCTCCTCGAATATTTATGTCCACAATATTGGCAACATTTCCCATCATGTTTCAAGAAAATACTCATAACTACATTTATCTATTCTAAAGCTATCATCATACTTTTAAATATCAATCTTAATCAGTTTTCCCAAATGGTCTTGCTTCATCTACTACAAATATTGACTCTAGGCACTGTTCCACTTGATATCTGAAGACATAATAGGGGAACTCTGACTCTTCTCACTTAGTATCACATGAGAATGTTTCAATAGTGTCATAGAGTTATACAGCACAGCAATAGATCCTTCAGTCTAACACGTCTGCGCCAAGGGACATTCCAATCTGGCCTAATCCCATTTGGCAGCATTTGGCCCATATTCCCCCGAACCCTTCCTATTCATATACCCATTCAGGTGTCTTTTCAATGTTGTAATTGTACTCAACTCCACCACTTCCTCTGGCAGCTCATTCCATACATGTACCACCCTGTGTGTGAAAAGGTTACCCTTCATGTCATTTTTAAATTTTTCGCCTCTCTTCTTAAACCTATGCCGTCTAGCTTTGACCTCCCCTACCTCCCCTACCCTGAGTAAAAGACCATGTCCATTCACCCTATATATGCCCATTATGATTTTATAAACCTATAGAACATAGAACATAGAAAATAGAAGAATACAGCGCAGTACAGGCCCTTTGGCCCTCGATGTTGCGCCAATCCAACCCCACCACCTAACCTACACTAGCCCACTATCCTCCATATGCCTATCCAATGCCCACTTAAATGCCCATAAAGAGGAAGAGTCCACCACTGCTACTGGCAGGGCATTCCATGAACTCACGACTCGCTGAGTAAAGAACCTACCCCTAACATCTGTCCTATACCTACCACCCCTTAATTTAAAGCTATGCCCCCTCGTAATAGCTGACTCCATACCTGGAAAAAGGTTCTCATGGTCAACCCTATCTAAACCCCTAATCATCTTGTACACCTCTATCAAGTCACCCCTAAACCTTCTTTTCTCCAATGAAAATAACCCCAAGTGCCTCAGCCTTTCCTCATACGATCTTCCTAACATACCAGGCAACATCCTGGTAAACCTCCTCTGCACCCGTTCCAGTGCCTCCACATCCTTCCTATAGTATAGCGACCAAAACTGCACACAATACTTCAGATGCGGCCGCACCAGAGTCTTATACAACTGCAACATGACCTCAGGACTCCGGAACTCAATTCCTCTACCAATAAAAGCCAGTACGCCATATGCCTTCTTCACTGCACTATTTACCTGGGTGGCAACTTTCAAAGATCTGTGTACATGGACACCAAGATCCCTCTGCTCATCCACACTACCAAGTATCCGACCATTAGCCCAGTACCCCATCTTTTTGTTACTCATGGGTCTGATGGGTCACCCATCAGCCTCCGATGCCCCAGGGAAGATAACTGCAGTCTATTCAGCCTCTCCCCAAAGCTCAAACTTTCCAGTCTTGGCAATAACCTTGTAAATTTTTCTGTACCCTGCTCAAGCTTTACACTAAGGATTTACAGATCATTAAGTCTGACCTCCATTATGAGCCAGTCTTCTGTGACCATCAAGTCCCGAGTTGGAGCTTGAACTCAGAGATTCTGACCCTGGGATTTGAGACACTACAGCTTGTTACTTTGTTAACAATGGCAACGATTGTGGGGTGGCACATTAGCACTGTGATTCACACTGCTCCCTCACAGCGCCAGGGACATAGATTCAATTCCAGCCTCGGGTGATGGTCTGTGTGGAGTTCACACATTCTCCCCGTGTCTGCGTGTGTTTTGTCTGTATGGTCTGGTTTCCCCCCACAGTCCAAAGATTGCAGGTTAGGTGGATTGGCCACAGGAAATGCAGGTTATAGGTTCGGGGTGGGATGCTCTTTGGGGGATTGCTACAGACTTGATGGGGTGAATGGCCTCTTAATGAATTGTAAGGATTCTATGATTTCCATATCCAACCTGTTGTTTAGTTGCAACTTATACAAGTTAGATAACTCCAACTGGAATGTTATGAATGAACTTGCACAAGTGTCCCACAACACCAAAGCAATCAAATTACTATGAACACAAGCCAGTACTATGCAAACAGTCCCAACTTTATTAGGAGACAAGTTACAATAGCTTTTAATATTATCTCTGATCCTATTTGGTCTCTTAAGCTTACAAGCTTCCCCAGTCTCTCAGAGGTTTTACAGAGCTATTCTCTCTCTCTCTCTTTCCTTTCCTCCTCCCCCACCTCCCCCCGGAATGAAATTGATTTTTGTCAGAACGATGAAAGGAGCTTTCCTTTTAAGCTTATGAACACTGCTGTGATGAGTCAGCAGCTGAAACAAAAAACAAAGACCTTCACTCAATTCAAAAAACAGACCAATGCCTGGGGAATAACTCCGCACTATCTGTACACAGAGACACTGCAACTGTGGAACCAACAGAAAAACTATTTACACAAAGGAATTGCACCAAAGACAGAACTGAGAGATGGGAACAGAGATGCAGGCTTCCGTTAAAACCATCAGACAGAAATACATGATAGAAAAAAGTATTTAAAACAATTAACAGCTTGTCCTAATCCCCAGCCCTGAATATCACCCTCACCAAAAATCCCCATCCTGATCCAATCCCCTCCCTCTCCACTGACCCAATTACTTACCTTCTCTCCTTAATCTTTTACATTTACCTTTTTTCCATCTTAGAATGCACACTGAGAATGACAATCATCGAGGCAATAATGCAGTCAAATGTCCCAATTAATATTTCTTAGAGCGATGAACCATTTATCACAAAGTTGTTTATTACTTTATGAACTTCTACTGCATGACAGCTACCAATATCGTTCACAGAATATCAAATAAAGATGTTTTAAATAGTGTTGCATGTAAGAAAGGCATTAGGATCATGTGAAAAGGGCTGGCTTTGGCACAGATTCCATTTCAACTCTATCACCCTTCAATATTTACCCACATTTCTGCCATATTACACTTTTTGGAACCCGACATTCACGTAACAACAGTCTTACACGGTACTTGTAAGAAACTATGTCAGTGTTGTCTCACAAGTAGGCATCACAAAAATTGAGGCTGTGATTATCCACCAGTAGTTTCATTAAATTGGTCATATAGTTTAGTTGTCAGATGCCAGGTTCCCAAGAAAGTTGTCTCTTTCCAGTTTAATTAGGGAAGATACATGATATGAGGACAAAAGCAGCACTTCAAGAGATATGTAGAATGCCATCATCAAAAAAACACACATTGATCTCTTTGGAGACCATTGCCCTGGACAGAACCAGATGAGGATAAGGTCTGTGGGAAGAATTCCAGCATTTTGAGATTCAATAATGTCAAGTCAAAGAGAAAAAGTGAAAGCAGCAAAAAGCACTATTAATGACTTGAGATAATGATACACGTCCAGACATCCCATGTGACAACGAAAACTTGATGCACCATGAAGACTGACAGATTCCAAACTGGCCTCATTAGCCACTTAGGACCTATGAGTGATAGCCAAGAATATGCGATAATAAATACCAATTGTCAGTGATGTTAAACTGGTGTTACTCAATCAAGCAACATTATAATCCCCATTCGATTTTCCTAGTCATGACTCACTTATCATGCGTTTCTACATTGTTTGTGTATGTGTATATGTATATATAAATGTATATATATATTTAATTTTAACCAGAAACACATAATTTATTTAACTTTCATCCTTTCAACAGTATATGACATTGCTGCCTTTTCTAGCTTCAACTACCAGATCAATTCTTTTTGACAGCCTTAGAAATAAATCTTCTATTTATTCCTTGTCATGCTATGCTCCCTGAAGCTAAGTTTTATTTCTGCTGTTTAAACACGAGTTTTGTTTAAAGCTTACCTAAGTTTGTCAAATGCTACTCTAGACTTTACTTCTTTTAAGAAAATAAGTTCAAACTGTGCTGGCCATACAGTTCCTTGATAGCAACCTGCTCCAAATTTCAGTAAAATCATGGTTGATCTAAAACAACTCCACACTCCTAAACAACATACATATTCACTTTTTTCTCTTGTGATCAAAGATCTATCAACATTAGTCTTGAAGTACTTAATCACTGACAATTATAAATATTCGTAATCCTGAGTGAAGAAATTGCTCCTCATCTTAACTCTAAATTCCCGATCCTTTATTCTGACAGTTCTACTTTACAGTAAGGTAAAACAACTACTCAGCGTCTACCTTATCAGGCCCTTGAAGAGTTTGATACTTTTCAATGAAACAACCTCTTGTTCTTCTGAATTACTTGGGACAAATGCCCAGTCTACGCAATCTCTCCTCATCATCCCATCCCTGGAATCAGTTCAGTGGACTTTCAATGGTTCTCATCAAAGGTAACCATATATCCTTCCCATACATAAGACGACCACCATTTCCAGATAGACCTTCAAATCTAGTCAGTATCACATTGTTAACTGTGGGAGCTTGCAGTGCACAAAGTGGATAAATATATTTCCTATATTACAATGGTGACTACACCTCAAATGTACTTAATTGGCTGTAAAATGCATTGTGCCATTCTAATACGGTGAAATGCACTATGTGAATGCAAATATTTTGCTTCTTTCCTTTCATGTGCAATCTCAGCAAAGTTCTTCATAAATTCAGCAAAACTACCTCAATCTCAAGTAGCAAACACTTAACACGAAAGGCTAATATAACATTTATCTTCCTAATTACGTGTTGTAGCTGCTTGTTAACTTTCTGATTAATGTCAAGCAACATCCTATTCTCTCTGCAGCAGGCACCTTGCAAGAAAAGTGCAATTCTCCCTAGACCATAAGACGTAGGAACAGAAATTAGTCCATTCAGCCCATTGAACCCGCTCTGCCATTCAATTATGGCTGATAAGTTTCTCCCACATTCTCCCCGTTACTATTGATACTCAAGAACCTGTCTATCTCAGTCTTAAATCTACCCAATGAACTGTGGCAATGAATTCCATTGATTCACCACTCTCTGGCTGAAGACGTTTCTCCTTATCTCCATTCTAAAAGGTCTTTCCTTTACTCTAAGGCTATGCCCTTGGGTTCTCTCTTCTCCAATCAACGGAAACATTTTCCCAACATCTACTGTGTCCAGGCCATTCAGTATTCTGTATGTTTCAATTAGATACCCCTTCATCCTTCTGAACTCTATCGAGTATAATCCCAGAGTCCTCAAACGTTCCTTAAATTGAAGGAACATTTGAGCCTTTCATTCCTGGGACCATGTTCACAAATCTCCTCTGACCATGCTCCAGGGCCAATGGACCCTTCCTGAGATATGGGACCCAAAACTGCACATAATACTCCAAATATGGTCTGACCAGAGCTTTATAGAGCCTCAGACATACATCCCTGCTTTTATATTCAAGTCCTCTCTAAATAAATGTCATCATTGCACTTACTTTCCTAACTACTGATTCAACCTGCAAGTTTACCTTGAGAGAGTCCTGGACTAGAACTCCCAAGTCTCTTTGTACTTTGGACTTGTAAATATTCTCTCCATTTAAAAAACACTCCATGCATCTATTCTTCCTACCAAAGTGCATTTCCTCACACTTTCCCATGTTGTATTGCATCTGCCACTTCTTTGCCCACTCTTTTAACTGTCCAAATCCTTCTGCAGAATCCCCACCTCCTCAATGCTCCCTGTCCCTCTACCTATTTTTGTAAAGTCTGTAAACTTAGCCAGAATGCCTTCAGTTCCTTCATCTAGATTGCTAATGTATAAAATGAAAAGTCGTGATCCCAGAACTGAGCTTTGTAGAACAACTTGTCACCAGCTGCCATTCTGAGAAGGACCCTTTTATCCCCAGACTTTCTGCCTATGCTAACACATTATCTTTGACACCATGGGCCCTTATCTTACTCAGGAGCCTTCTGAGCACTTGTCAAATTCTGTCTTAAGTGCAGATAATTAACATATGTTGGCTCTCCTTGTCTAACCTGCTCATTACTTCCTCAAAGTTACAGTGAATAAACTTGTGACTTTTAGAGGTTCTTCCAGCCATCACCTAAAAGTTAGCTTATCCAATATGCAGGTCCCTCCTACTATATCCAGTATTTTGGAATAACTAAAACCCCAACTCCCAAACTTCTAACTAACCACAAAGACAGACAGAGATGAGAGAAAGAAAGAGAAAGAATGAGCAAAATAGAAAAACAATAAGATTAACCAGGAATGGGAAAGACAAAACATAACAATCCACATCATAGCAAATACTCCTTTCAATGGTATTTGAAACCGAGACAAGCTGAGATGGGACTGAATTGGTTTGTGGTTGAACTGGCCAGTTATACCAAGAGCTGAAGTTTACTGGCTCCATTCTCAAGTATGGACTGCTTCCATTCTCACTTAAAGGTAATGGTAAACTTAAAATAAGACTGTAAAGAAAAGATTTTAGTGAAAACTTTCTGATCGATCATGTGTTAAAACCAGGCATGAGGAGTTCTGATATTCCAAATTAAAAACCGATATTATGAGCAAAGCATAATATTTCTTGCTGAATTAGTAACGTGAACACATCTTGGTTCAAGTTTACTACAAAGGTACAATGTAACTGTAAATCTCTGTCTCAAATACATTACTGGGCACGGAATCTATGGAAGTAGACCTTGAAGTTTGATCAAATTGTAATGCCAGCTCCCACTTTTATCAGAGTGTGTTGCTAGAGCTTCATGTATCAACATTTACTGTTCTTTTCACAGATGCAGGTCTCATTTTAAAGCAAGTTAAAAATAAAATAAATCTCCCCTAAAAGAAGTGATTTTCACTAGAGTCGAATTCCACATGTGCCTGCTGCGATATCATGTCTTCCTAGTTTGCACATCCTTCACATCCAAACCCACATAGAAAATCCTGGAAAGCTATTTAATTGTAACATCTCACCCTGCCCACAAACATGCATACTTTAATCTCTTTGGATAGCTATCAGCAGAGAGTACTTTGGCTGACATTTTCATCCTCTTTTTTTTTAAACCTGACTGACCAAAATGTTGGCACACTTTTGTTATTTAGCTAAGTTGAGAGCAAATCTGATAAAATTTATAATGTGCCATTCATGGCCTTACGACTTTCCAAATAACAATGAGACAATGACAAAATAATCTGATTCAGTAGTGTTTATTAAGCTATAAATTGATCAGGGTACTGGGGAAAATGTTCCTGTTCTTCATAATATTGCTGCAGCACATTTTAACTAGGAGAAAGTGAGGACTGCAGATGCTGGAGATCAGAGTCGAGAGTGGGATGCTGGAAAAGCACAGCAGGTCAAGCAGCATCCGAACAGCAGGGGAATTGATGTTTCGGGCAAGAGCCCTTCATCAGGAATATTAAGTCCATCTAAATGGCTGGAGCTCTGTTTAAGAATCCGACTGAGAAAAGACCACTGCCACCACAATATTCTCTCAATACTCTACTGAAATGTCATCCTTGATTTTGTGCTGAAGTCTCTCAGGTACAACTACAACCTTTTGTCTCAGCACACAGTCATGACTGATAGTCTAATAGTTTGGTAGCAGGGGAACATGGCTTTGATGGATACACTCACCAACCTGGATGAGAATATCAGTACTCAGTGCCTCCAATTTTCAAACACTGAGTACTAGGCTGGAATAAATACAGCCAGAAGCATGCACTGCTTTGCAAACTAATAAATCTAATTGCTCAAAGCCACTAAATACAAAGGCAAGATGAAGATGCTAAAAGTTACAATATAGCACTGTGAAAATGGGTTCAAACTTGTGTAGGATCCACTCTGATTGGCTTTTTTCTCCTGATGCTGAAAACTCATTGTTTTGGGGATGTAGCCTTTTGAGAGATTGTTTAATCAAAAATAACTGCACAATACTGTTCCATAAAGTACATAATTGAGGACATTTGTGGACCATAAAATGTTCTTCAAAAGCATAAACAAGGTTATACATGCTTTGGAAACTGAAACAGCACAGATCATCTTGTTTCAGGGCTTTTGTATTGTCACTATCTAGACGTTACCACCAACGCAATTGGGACTTGTAACTACAGATGCATTTTAGCCACAAAGGGGAAATATGTTGCAACATATTGAAAGTTTATGATAGAAATCAGTTACTGTGAGCTTAAGGATCCTGTACACATCTCCGAAAACAGCCTGCAGATTTGAGCAGTGTTGTAATTAGATCTTCAATAATGTGCACAAAAAAAATCATTCTACTTGGAGCCCATCAGATAAACTAATCAGCAGTTGTTCAATTACTACATGTTAATTTCAATACATTCTTCTTCAACAAACGTGATCAGTATTCAGGCAATTGTTAATGTAATAATACACTTTCTGCATAAATATTCAGGAAGCAAAACATTGTTTCCAATGATCTTGTATGAGAATATAAACTAATTAGTGAGAGTGGACAGATGGTCATATTTCATTCTTATTTGGATTAGCTGACTCAATTCAGAAAATCAGTGCACTCCCTGCAGAACAATGTATCCTTTCAATTAATAAATCAGAATGCATGTTCACTGTATCTTTAACAGAACTTTTATCCTATGGTTGTGACAGGGAATGTGCTTTTTATGATTTGCACAATTAGGGCACTCAATTTCTGTGATAATGAGTGTGGCACAGTTCAGAGCCGTAACTGTAGAATACTTATCAATTCTAAAGTGTATTTAGCTTATCGCATTTAGCAGCAGGCTAGCATTGCTGGCTGAACATGCTCCTCAGTACATGTGCAATCAGTTGAATTGAGCAGTACACTGATGGGAGTACTGTATGTAAAATAAGATTTATATGTAAGGAAAACCATTAAGATGCATGAACCTAATTAGCTTTTAAGTGATTCTGATGTTCTTGCATCCATTGCTCTATCATGAAATGATCATTAATTTTGTGTAAAATGCCCTAATACAAATACTTTATATTTTGCTTACTTGCTTGAGCCAGTGGCCTTTCTTGTCTTTTTAAAAATTCATTTGTGGGATGTGGGTGTTGCTGGCTAGCCAGCATTTATTGCTCATCCCTAGTTGCCCTTGAGGGCTGGTGGCGAGCTGCCTCCTTGAACTACTGCAGTCAACCTCTCATATGTTAAGTAATACTCCAGATCAATCTCTCATACTTGTCTAATCTCTCATTTACCTCAAAAATCAATTGTCAGATTTCTACAGTAGTAAAAAAAGGCCAAAGAACAGCGGTCTTCTCTCAAAAAGATTTGGAACATAACAGTGAAGAAGTAATGCATCAATTTCCTCGAATTCCAGGAGCAGCAATTATTGTTTCATTTGCTGTTGCATTGTTTTGGAACTTTGGAAAACAAAAGTCAAAGCAACAGCAGTTTTAAAAGGGAGAAGATCAGACAAAGGAAGCACGTGGTGAGGGCAGTGCAGGAGAGAGAGAGAGAAAACCTGCACAGTTACTGCCTTTGCTGTTTTGAATTCATGTATCGCTGGACATTGGAGAGTGTCTGGGAAAATTGACAAACAGTGAAATTCACAACTAATCTTGGAGGAACCTGTTTGGGCGAAGTTCACAGCACAGAATCAGATAAGTTAATTGTTGTTTTAAGTGTGTCCAATAGAAAGGCTGCAGTAGTGAGTAGAGTGGGTTCATTCTTGATTATATGTTTTTAGAGATATGTCTCTTGATTAAACTTAAAATATAAGCCATAACTATTAATCTAACCTGGGGCAGTGTTTTGTAGAGGAATAAGACGGTGTTATTTTCTGGGCTGTAGATTGTGAAGTAGCAAAAACGGCCTTTAGTACAGTGATATGTACTTCTTGTCAGATGTGGGAGTTTAAAGAAAGTTTAAGGGTTACTGCGGATTATATCTGCCATAAATGCTTTTGGATGCGACTCTTATCAGATCGAATGGATTGGTTGGAGAGACAGTTAGAAGCAATGAGGAATTTGCAACAGCAACAACATGTGATGGATGGCAGTTATAGGAAGGGGGGAAAGTCTCAGATACAGTCACATAGATGGGTTAATTCCAGGAAAGGTAAGAGAGGTAGGCATCTAGTGCAGGGGTCTTTTGTGGATATACCCATTTCAAACAGGTATGCTATTTTGGAAAATGTTGGGGATGATGGATTCTCAGGGGAACGTAGCACGAACAGCCAAGTTTCTGGTATTGAGACTGGCTCTAATGCAACGAGGGATATAGCGGCTTCCAAGAGATCAAGTATTAGGGGATTCTCTAGTCCGAAGTACAGACAGACGTTTCTGTAGCCAGCAGCGAAAAAGCAGAATGGTGTGTTGCTTCCCTGGTGTCAGGGTCAAGGATGTTTCAGAGAAGGTGCAGAATGTTCTCACAGGGGAGAGGGGCCAGCAAGAGGTCATTGTCCACATTGGAACCAATGACATAGGAAGGGAAAAGGATGACCTTCTGAAGGGAGATTACAGAGAGTTAGGCAGAAATTTAAAAAGGATGTCCTCGAGAGTAGTAATATCTGGATTACCCCCGGTGCTACGAGCTAGTGAGGGCAGGAATAGGAGGATAGAGCTGATGAATGCATGGCTGAGGAGCTGGTGTATGAGAGAAGGATTCACATTTTTTGGATCATTGGAATCTCTTTTGGGGTAGAAGTGACCTGTACAAGAAGGATGGATTGCACCTAAATTGGAAGGGGACTAATATACTGGCAGGGAAATTTGAGCTGCTCGGAAGGATTTAAAATAGTAAGGTTGTTGGGGGGTGGGGGGAGAGTGTGGGACCCAGGGAGATAGTGAGGAAAGAGATCAATCTGAGACTGGTACAGTTAAGAACAGAAGAGTCAGGGCAGGCAGGGACAAGGTAGGACTAATAAATTAAACTACATTTATTTCAATGCAAGGGGCCTAACAGGGAAGGCAGATGAACTCAGGGCATGGTTAGGAACATGGGACTGGGATAGCCTAGCGATTACAGAAACATGGCTCAGGGATGGGCAGGACTGGCAGCTTAATGTTCCAGGATACAAATGCTACAGGAAGGACTGAAAGGGAGGCAAGAGAGGGGGCGGGTGTGTGGCATTTTTGATAAGGGTTAGCATTACAGCTGTGCTGAGGGAGGATATTCCCAGAAATACATCCAGGGAAGTTATTTGGGTGGAACTGAGAAATAAGAAAGGGATGATCACCTTATTGGGATTGTATACCCCCAATAGTCAGAGGGAAATTGAGAAACAAACTTGTAAGAAGATTTCAGCTATCTGTAAGAATAATAGGATGGTTATGGTAGGGGATTTTAACTTTCCAAACATAGACTGGGTCTGCCATAGTGTTAAAGGTCTAGATGGAGAGGAATTTGTTAAGTGCATACAAAACAATTTTCTGATTCAGTATGTGGATGTACTTGCGAGAGAAGGTGCAAACATTGACCTACTCTTGGAAATAAGGCAGGGCAGGTGACCGAGGTGTCAGTGGGGGAGCACTTTGGGGCCAGCGACCATAATTCTATCAGATTTAAAATAATGATGGAAAAGGATAGACCAGATTTAAAAGAGTCACAGAGTCATAGAGATGTACAGCATGGAAACAGACCCTTTGGTCCAACCCGTCCATGCCGACCAGATATCCCAACCCAATCTAGTCCCACCTGCCAGCGTCTGGCACATATCCCTCCAAACCCTTCCTATTCATATACCCATCCAAATGCCTCTTTAATGTTGCAATTGTAACAGCCTCCACCACTTCCTCTGGCAGCTCATTCAATACCCATACCACCCTCTGCGTCAAAAAGTTGCCCATTAGGACTCTTTTATATCTTTCCCCTCTCACCCTAAACCTATGCCTTCTAGTTCTGGATTCCCCTATCCAGGGAAAATATTTTGTCTATTTATCCTATCCATGCCCCTCATAATTTTGTAAACATTTATAAGGTCACCCCTCAGACTCTGACACTCCAGGGAAAACAGCCTCAGCCTGTTCAGCCTTTCCCTGTAGCTCAGATCCTCCAACGCTGGCAACATCCTTGTAAACCTTTTCTGACCCCTTTCAAGTGTCACAACATCTTTCTGATAGGAAGGAGACCAGAATTGCATGCAATATTCCAACAGTGGCCTGACCAATGTCCTGTACAGCCACAACATGACCTTCCAACTCCTATACTCAATACTCTGACCAATAAAGGAAAGCATACCAATCGCCTTCTTCACTATCCGAACTACCTGCGACTCCACTTTCAAGGAGCTATGAACCTGCACTCCAAGGTCTCTTTGTTCAGCAACAGTTTATGCTCGCATCCAAATCATTTATGTAAATGACAAAAAGCAGAGGACCGAGCACCGATCCTTGTGGCACTCCACTGGTCACAGGCCTCCAGTCTGAAAAACAACCCTCCACTACCACCCTCTGTCTTCTACCTTTGAGCCAGTTCTGTATCCAAATGGCTAGTTCTCCCTGTATTTCATGAGATCTAATCTTGCTAATCAGTCTCCCATGGGGAACCTTGTTGAATGCCTTACTGAAGTCCATATAGATCACATCTACTGCTCTACCCTCATCAATCTTCTTTGTTACTTCTTCAAAAAACTCAATCAAGCTTGTGAGACATGATTTCCTATTCACAAAGACATGTTGACTGTCCCTAATCAGTCCTTGCCTTTCCAAATACATGTACATCCAGTCCCTCAGGATTCCCTCCAACAAATTGCCCACCACCGAGGTCAGGCTCATCGGTCTATAGTTCCCTGGCTTGTCTTTACCGCCCTTCTTAAATAGTGGCACCACGTTTGCCAACCTCCAGTCTTCCGGCACCTCACCTGTGACTACCGATGATACAGCTGAAGTTCCAAATTGGAGAAAGGCTAATTTTGACGGTAATAGGCAAGAACGTTCAAAAGCTGATTGGGGGCAGATATTCGCTGGGAAAGGGATGGCTGGAAAATGGGAAGCTTTCAGAAATAAGATAACGAGAATCCAGAGAAAGTATATTCCTGTCAGGGTGAGAGGAAATGCTGGTAGGCATAGGGAATGCTGGATGGCTAAAGAAATTGAGGGTTTGGTTAAGAAAAAGGAAGCATATGTAAAGTATAGACAGGATAGATCAAGTGAATCCTTAGGGTATAAGGGCAGTAGAAGTATACTTAAGAGGGAAATCAGGATAGCAAAAAGGGGACATGAGATGGCTTTGGCAAATAGAACTAAGGAGAATCCAAAGGGTTTTTGCAAATATATTAAGGACAAAAGCGTAACTAGGGAGCGAACAGGGCCCCTCAAAGATTAGCAAGGCGGCTTTGGTGTGGAGCCACAGAAAATGGGGGAGATACTAAATGCGTATTTTGCATCAGTATTTACTGTGGAAAAGGATATGGAAGATATAGACTGTAGGGAAATAGATGGTGACATCTTGTAAAATGTCCAGATTACAGAGGAGGAAGTGTTGGATGTCTTGAAACGGATAAAGGTGGATAAATCCTCAGGACCTGATCAGATGTACCCAAGACCTCTGTGGGAAGCTAGGGAAGTGATTGCTGGGCCTCATGCTGAGATATTTGGATCATCGATAGTCACAGGTGAGGTGCGAGAAGACTGGAGGTTGGCAAACATGGAGACACTGTTTAAGAAGCGTGGTAAGGACAAGCCAGGGAACAATAGACCAGTAAGCCTGACCTCAGTGGTGGGCAAGTTGTTGGAGGGAATCCTGAGGGACAGGATGTACATGTATTTGGAAAGGCAAGGACTGCATGGGGAGAGTCAATATGGCTTTGTGCGAGGGAAATCATGTCTCACAAACTTGATTGAGTTTTTTGAAGATGTAACAAAGAGGATTGATGCGGGCAGAGCAGTAGATGTGATCTATATGGACTTCAGTAAGGCGTTCGACAAGGTTCCCCATGGGAGACTGATAGGCAAGGTTGGATTTCACGGAATACAGGGAGAACTAGCCATTTGGATACAGAACTGGCTCAAAGGTAAAAGACAGAGGGTGGTGGCGGAGGGTTGTTTTTCAGACTGGAGGCCTGTGACCAGTGGAGTGCCACAAGGTTCAGTGCTGGGCCCTCTATTTTTTGTCATTTACATAAATGATTTGGATGCAAGCATAAGAGGTACAGTTAGCAAGTTTGCAGATGACACTAAAATTGGAAGTGTAGTGGACAGCGAAGAAGGTTACCTCAGATTACAACAGGATCTTGATCAGATGGGCCAATGGGCTGAGAAGTGGCAGATGGAGTTTAATTCAGATAACTGCAAGGTGCTGCATTTTGGGAAAGCAAATCTTAGTGGGACTTATTCACTTAATGGTAAGGTCCTCGGGACTGTTGCTGAACAAAGAGACCTTGGAGTGCAGGTTCATAGCTCCTTGAAAATGGAATCGCAGGTAGTTCGGATAGTGAAGAAGGCGTTTGGTATGCTTTCCTTTAATGGTCAGAGTATTGAGTACAGGAGTTGGGACGTCACGTTGCGGCTGTACAGGACATTGGTTATGCCACTGTTGGAATATTGCGTGCAATTCTGGTCTCCTTCCTATCAGAAAGATGTTGCGAAACTTGAAAGGGTTCAGAAAAGATTTACAAGGATGTTGCCAGGGTTGGAGGATTTGAGCTATAGGGAGAGGCTGAACAGGCTGGGCCTGCCTTTCCTGGAGTGTCGGAGGCTGAGGGGTGACCTTATAGAGGTTTACAAAATATGCGGAGCATGGCTAGGGTAAATAGACAAAGTCTTTTCCCTGGGGTCGGGGAGTCCAGAACTAGAGGGCATAGGTTTAGGGTGAGACGGGAAAGATATAAAAGAGTCCTAAGGGGCAACTTTTTCACACAGAGGGTGGTATGGGTATTGAATGAGCTGCCAGAGGAAGTGGTGGAGGCTGGTACAATTGCAACATTTAAGAGGCATTTGGATGGGTATATGAATAGGAAGGGTTTGGAGGGATATGGGCCAGACGCTGGCAGGTGGGACTAGATTGAGTTGGGATATCTGGTCGGCATGGACGGGTTGGACCAAAGGGTCTGTTTCCATGCTGTACATCTCTATGGCTCTTTGACTAAATAATTGTACAGAGGTTTGGTCGGACTCCATTTAAACTATCATGTTCTGCATTGGACGCTGCATCTCAAGAAAATTGTGCAGGACAGAGTTCAAGGAGAATGGTTGCAAAAACATAGTTTATGTTCATCAGAGATTGGAAGGTAGGTTAATGCTTTAATTAGGATGTCAGTACGATAGATACAAAGGAACTATTTCCTTTTGTAGTAGAATGCAAGTGAAAGGCATCTTAAAATTAGAACCAGACCAAAGAGGAACCTTGATTATCCGAACATCGATTATCTGAATTTCGGATTATCCGAGCAAGATCACAAGGTCCAGATGCTTGGCCAAACTGTGTATCTGAACATTCGATTATCCGAACATTCAATTATCTGAACAAAATACTGCCCGCCCATGTCATTTGGATAATTGAGGTTCCTCTGTGTATAGGAACAAAATTTGTATCAAAGTTGTTAGTAACCTGGAGTTCTCTCCTGGCAGAAAGCTTTGGAACTTGTGGTGTTTATTTCAAGTTTCTAACAATACATATTAGCTTGAAAGGTTTTTAAAAATATAAATTTTTGATGTAAAACAGATCTGAGGTTCAGATTTGCATGATCCAACTGAATGCTGGAACAGGCTTGAGCAGATGAATAGTCTTTGTCTGTTTCTATTATTACAGGCTCAAAAATCCAGATCTCATAACTTTTCTCATAACACTGAGTCTTGACATTTGGGATTAACATTGCTGCTCTTCTCTCTGCTGCCTGCAGCATTTCAGTATCTCCTTGGTGCCTCAGTAATCAGAACCAGACAGAGTACTCATGCTGCAGTCTGATCAGAGCATTGTGCATTTTGATTATTATATCTTCTGTCTTGTTTCAAAGAACAAAGAAAATTTACAGCCCAGGAACAGGCCATTCGGCCCTCCAAGCCTGAGCCAATCCAAATTCATTATCTAAACCTGCAGCCCAATTCCTCAGCATCTGTATCTCTCTGCTCCCCACCTACTCATGTATCGGTCCAGACACACCTTTAATGAAGATACTGTACCTGCCTCTACCACCTCTGCTGGCAACGTGTTCCAGGTACCTACTACCCTCTGTCTAAAGTACTTGCCACGTTATATCCCCCTTAAACTTTTCACCTCTCACCTTGAGAGGGAGAGAGAGTGTTTATAGTCTACCATAAGTTCTGAAATGGGGGATGTTCCCCGATGGTTACACCATGTTCAGCACCATTCCCTGCTCCCTCAGAAACTGAAGCAGACCATGTCCCAAACGCAGCAAGGTCTGGACAATATCCAGGCTTGGGCTGACGAGGGATGGGGAACATTCACAAACACCAGGCAATGACCATCACCAATAAGAGACAATCTAATCATCACCCCCTTGACATTCAATGATGTTACCATTACTAATTCCCCCTCCCACCTGCTATCAACATTCTGGGGGTTCCCATTGAGAAAGAATCTAACCATCGCCCTCTTGACATTCAACGGTGTTACCGTCACCGAATCTGCCTCCCCCCCTATCAACATCCTGGGGATTCCCACTGAGCAGAAATTGAACCGGATCCAGCCCCCATATCACTCCTGTTCTGGTCATGTAGTTGAAGATCCTGTAATTTTGTTGGTTGTTCTGCACACAGTACTCACTGCTATTGCTATATTGCATGTGGCACTGTAAAGATAAAGTTGCCATAGTCCCAGAGGACCACAGGGGTGCTCCCCCATTTGACTGATGTTGAGTTTAACCCAAGGATCACCATGCCTGAAGCGAGAGGTGAGGTTGAGAAGGTGGGACCTTCATGGTAACCTCAGCTGGTGCAAAAATTAAACCAGCGCTGTAGGTGTCACTCTACATTGCAAACCACTGTCCAGCCAACTGAGCTAACTGACACCCAACTATACCAACATTCTCAGTAGCTCAGTGGTGTCCTGCACAATCTCAAATAGTCAGGGTTAAGTCTTTTTTTTTGGGTGTGTCAAGTCTTTTGGAGGGCTTCTCACAATGAAACTTAGCAAGACGTCTTGTCATAGCTTACCAGGCTCTGCTCATTAACTATGTATCCTGTCCTTATGGTCCCTCTTCACCTACTTTTAGCTCCATCATACTACACATCATTCCTGCAAGAACTCACCATTCACCAGATATTCGCTGAAAGATCAGCATCCCTGGTTAAAAATACCATATTCAAAATGCTGCTGTACACTAGACGAGCACTGGCATTCCAAAGCTCATTCACTGTCTCTCTGCTATTGCACCCCCTTCCCACCAAGGCTCAAGTTTGACCACTTTCACCATAACCTGCAATATCTTTCTTCATTTACTCATTTCACCCCCACCCTTCCAGACTACTAACCCTGCATGTCTTCTACACTGCCTCCTCACCCCTTCAGTGCACCTCATCTTTTCACCACATACACTTGCTCTAAGAGCTGTGCTATCCATTTTCATCTCACTTAATTCTTCCCTTTTTCTCATTCCAAGAAAAGGTAGCCAACAACAAGGGAGAGGTGGAGGTGCATTTAATATCAGGTGCCTCATCCACAATGAGGAGAATCCTGCTCTTGCAACAGAAGACTGGGACTGCTCCTGAAGGGATGCCAAAACATCCATATCCCACCAAACAACTATGTGACATTATTCTTTCTGACGCAGCTCTCACATTAACACCACTGTCAGTGCCATTCATTGCATACCATTTACAAACATTGGCCGCAACAACATTCTCTCCCTTGTGCCTTGCAGTTACCAATGGGATATCATGGATCCAACAGAAAAATAGGCTGCTATACTACAAGCCAACCTCTCAATGTCTGAGGAAGACAGTACAAAGGCCTCAGAGAAATCATTGGCAAGGCTGCATCTTGCACCCCAACCAGGTCAGAAACTACTATCTTGTTGGAAATGTCTCGCTTAGAAAGCTTGGGAGCACAATCTAGTCAGCAGCTCATTATGACACCTCTCCACCTGACCAAAAACAAAACTTCAGGCTGCTGGCATTTGGAGGACTCTCAGAAACTGGGCACCTGTTCAGCACCAGATAGGAGAGACTGCTGTTGTCTTGGTAATAAAGGTCTTGTCAACATGCATAGTGTGGGACTGGAGCAATGTGGAAGGTAATGATCCTCATAGCTCTAAGGCTGCAACAGTGCAACTGGGGATCCAGCTGCCTCAAACATGCCATCATCTGCTTCCTTAGAGAACCAGGTCCAGCTCCCTCAGGGTTTGCAGGAGAGATGCATATACCTGAACACCAATCCTCCAATCATTAGTTCTCAGGCCCAAAGGCACAGCAATGGCCAAGAAACAGGGCACACACTCCAGATGTCCCTTCCTCATCAGGAGACAGGGTGGTGCCATGGTGCCTATCATCATGTCTGTACAGGATAGATCGTGGATCAATGTCTATGTTGAAAGCTTGTTGTTGCATGTGAAAGCAAGATGAGTAAGGCATATATAGGATTTTTAAATCTATTCACTTGTGGGATGTGAGCTGGTCAGCATGTATTGCCTGTGCCTAGTTGCCCTTGAGAAGGTGGGGGTGAGCTGCTTTCTTGAACCACCAGAGTCCACCTGCTGTGGGATGACCACAATGCAATTTGGGAGGGAATTCCAGGATTTTGACCCAGCGCCAGTGAAGGATCAGTGATATATTCCAAGTCAGGATGGTGCGTGGCTTGGAGGGGAACCTGGTGGTGGTGGTGGTGTTTCCATATATCTGCTGCCCTTGTCCTTCTAGATGGAAGTGGTAATTGGATTTGAAGGTGCTGTCTGAGGACCTTTGGTGAATTTCTGCTGTGCAACTTGTAGATAGTACATACTGCTGCTATTGAGCATAGGTAGTGGAGGGAGAACATGCTTTTGGAATGTAATGCCAATCAGGTAGGCTGCTTTATCCTGAATGGTGTCAAGCTTCTTGAGAGTTGTTGGGACTGCACTCATCCAGGCAAGTAAGGAGTATTCCATCACATTCCTGCATGTGCCTTGCAGGTGGTGGGCAAGCTTTGGGGAATCAGGAGACGTGTTCCTCACCGCCGTATTCCTCGCCTATGACCTGCTTTTGTAGCCACAGTGTTTATGTGGTGAGTCCAGTTGAGTTTCTCATAGAATCATAGAATCCCTACAGTGTGGAAACAGGCCATTTGGTCCAACATGTCCACACCTATCCTCCAAAGAGTGACCCACCCAGACCCATTCCCCCACTCTATTGCCTTACATTTTCCCTGACTAATGCACCTAACCTACACACCCCTGAACACTATGGGCAATTTAGCATGGCCAATTCACATAACCTAGGCGAAAGTGAGGACTGCAAATGCTGGAGATTAGAATCGAGAGTGTGGTGCTGGAAAAGCACAACTGGTCAGGCAGCATCCGAGGAGCAGGAAAATAGACTTTTCAGGCAAAAGCCCTTCATCAGGAATGAGGCTGGGAGCCTCGGGGATGGAGAGATAAGTCCCTTCCTCATCAGGAGACAGGGTGGTCTACTGAGCTGGAAGATTGGAATTGAGATAGGTTGGGGGGAGGGGAAATGAGGAAACTGGTGAAATCCACATTGATGCCATAGGGTTGGAGGGTCCTGAGGCAGAAGATCTTTGGACTGTGGGAGGAAACCAGAGCAGACAGAGGAAACTTATGCAGACACAGGGAGACTGTGCAAACTCCACATACACAGTCGCCCGAGTCATTTCTGGTCAATGATAACTCCCAGGATGTTGAAGTGGGGGACTCAGTGATGTTAACACCATTGAATGTCAAGGGCGGTGGTTAGATTGTTTCTTGTTGGTGATGGTCATAGTCTGGCTTTTGAGTGGTGCCAATATCACTTGCCACTTGTCAGACTAAGCCTGGATATTGACCGGAACTTGTTGCATTTGGATTTGTATTCCTTTCAGTAGCTAAGGAGTCGTGGATGGTGTTAAACATTTTGCCTTCATTAGCAAACATCCCCACTCTGACTTCATGATGGAGAGATGATCATTGATGAAGCAGCTAAAGAAGGTTGGGGACCTAGGACACTACCCTGAGGTACTCCTGCAGAGATGTCCAAGAGCTGAGATGACCGACCTCTATCAACCACAACCATCTTCCTATGTGTCAGGTATGACTCCAACTGCCAGAGAGTTTCCCCCAGATTCCTATAGATTTCAGTTTTGCCAGCGCTCCTTGATGCCACACTAAGTCAAATGCAGTCTTGATGTCACTCTCACCTCACCTTTGGAATTCTGCTCATTTGTCCATGTTTGCACCAAGGCTATATTGAGGTCAGGAGGTGAGTGGCAGAGCCCAACTGGACATCACTGAGCAGGTGCTGCTTGATATCACTGTTGATGACCACTTCCATCACTTCACTGATGATCAAAAGTAGACTGATAGGGCAGTAATTGGCCAGGTTGGATTTGTCCTGCTTTTTATGTACAGGGCATACTTGGGCAGTTTTCCACATTGTCAGGTAGTTGCCAGTGTTGTAACTGTACTGGAACAGCTTGGTTAGGGGAGCTTGCTGTCAAGGTCCATAGCCTTTGCAGTATCCAGTGTGTGCAACCGTTAATTTTGATATCATGCGGAGTGAATCGAATTGGGTGAAGACTGGTATCTGTAATGATGGGCACCACTGGAGGAGGCCAAGATGGATCATCCACTCAGCAATTCTGGCTGAAGATTGTTGTGAAAGCTTTAGCCTTATCTTTTGCACTGATACGCTGGGCCCATCCATCATTGCGGATGCATATATTTGTGGAGCCAATGAGTTGTTCAGTCATCCACCACCATCCATAACTGGTTGTAGCAGAACTATAGAGCTTAGATCCAATCCCGTAGGTTGTGGGATCACTTAATTCTGTCTATCATTTGCTGCTTGTGCTGCTTGGCATGTAAGTAATCCCATTATCAATTCACTACTTTGATATCTCATCTTCATGTATGCCTGGTACGGCTCCTGACATGCCCTTCTGCGCTCTCCACTGAACCAAGATTAATCCCCTGGCTTGATGGTAATGGCTGAGTGGGGATATGCTCGGCCATGAGGTTACAGATTGTGCTGCAGTACAATTCTGCTGCTGTTGATGGCCCATAGCCCTTCATGGATTCCCAGTCTTGAGTTGCTAGATCTGTTCGAAGTTCGTCCCATTTAGCATTGTGGTAATGCCACACAACACGATGGAGGTTATTCTCAATGTGAAGACAGGACTTCATCTCCACAAGGACTGTGTGGTGGTCATTCTTACCAATACAGCCATGGACAGATGCATCTGCACCTGTCAGATTGGTAAGGATGAGGTCAAGTATGTTTTTCCCTCTTATTGGTTCCCTCACCACCTGCCACAGTCCCAGACTAACAGCTATATCCTTTCGTAGTTGAGTGTGAACACAGGTAGAGGGTGTAGCCTTTAGGATGCAACCAGCTCAATCGGTAGGTGTGCTGCCAAGTCACTCTTGGTAATGGACAATGAAATCCCCCACCCAGAATACATTTTCTAACCTCAGTACTTCCTTTAAGTATTGTTCAACATGGAAGAGTACTGATTCAAAAGCTGAGGGAGGACAGTACATCCAGGAGGATTCCTGGAGCCCACAGTCAATGTTGAGGACTCTCAGGGGTACTCCCTTCTGACTGTATACCACAGTGTTGTCAACTCTGCTGGGTCTGTTCTGTCCTCCTAATTTTGGTAAGGGCCCCCAGATGTTAGTAAGGAGGACTTTGCTGGGTCGACAGTGCTGCTTCTGCTGTGTCTTTTCCGTTGCCTAAATCAATGCCAAGTGATCCATCTGGTTTCACTTCTTAGAGACTTTGTAATGATTCGTACAACTGAATGTCTTGCTTGCCATTTCAGTGGGCAATTGACAGACAACCACATTGCTGTGGGTCTGGCTCACATGTAAGCCAGACCAGGTGAGGACGGCAGAATTCCTTCCCTGAAGCACATTAGTGAATCAGATAGGTTTTTCCGACAATCAACAATGATTTCATGGTCATCAGTAGATTCTTAATTAATGCGATATTATTGAATTTAAATTCTACCTTCTGCCTTGACAGGATTCGAACCTGGGTCCCCAGGACATTACCTGGGTCACTGGATTAATAATCTAGCAATAATAACATGAGGCCATTGCCTTCCTGTTCTACTGGCACAATTGCACCTCATGGTCAAACATTCTTATTCTACCCCAGCTCACTTTGTGCAAAAATGTTAGTGCGAATAAGGTCTCAGTGATGTGGGGTAAGGGAGGTGTACAGTACACACGGAGCCAATGCATTAGGATCATTGAGGATTAGGGCTCCTGCAGACCTGTTTTCTGTACAGCGCTTGGGTCTGTGTGTAATGTTCTTGCATTCTAAAGGCCTTCAAATCCGTGGCCCTGGCAGACTCCTCACTCACAAGCTGTGACACTAACCCTGCCCATTCTGGGTGTGGTCGCATTTCTTTCACTTCATCTGGTGTCACCTACATACTCTTCCAACAGTGGCTTCTAGATTCCATCTCTATGTGTTAGTGAGGCCCCTTCTTGATAACCTAGAGGCTTCAGTACTACTTTCCAGGACCATACCCAACCTGGCTACATCAGCCTGCACCTGAACACCTATTTTCCAAGCCCTTGACATATGAGGTGACCATACCAAGTGTGGTCATACACTATCCCCCCCACCAATCTCGAAGCCTGCACACTTCTGACTGTAAAAGATTCCCCTTTTTACATTACCCCATTCCCACACTTTACCACATCTTCCCCTTCCACATACAATAACTCCCCCTTCACAATAGTTATCCTCCCTTTTCCTAGCCTTCATGAATAGTTTACAATATCTCTTTTCCACATCAGTTCCATCATGCCCTTCCCTAACTTCTCTGGACAGACCAGATGAATGGAACGTGGCCACTCCTTTCAGCGACCTGACTGAGCATCCCTGGATAAGTAACGCCAAGACCCCTGACTGATGCATTTGTCACGTGACCCACCTTGTGGCCCCTATTTGATTCTATCCTGAAAGACTGCCACTTCATGCACAATGCATCATTGCATACAATTAACAGCAACATACATGTAAAGTGTGACACTTTTTTGTAATTTAAGAATGTGCAGTGAACCGTAAAAATATTGTAATTTTTAAAATTTAAAACCAGAGTGGCTGTTAAACTAACCAGTAATATAAGCAGAAGTATTGAGAAACAAAGGATCTAGGATGTGAGAAAGGATATTTTTTGGTCCATTCATCCTCCAGGTTCTTGGTCACACAAAACAGTTTTATCTCTTCCAACGTGCAGGTATTTCCCAGCTTCAGAGGCACTTGAAATTTGATCGACCTCAGCAAGTCTGGCAGCATCTATGGAGAGAAATCAGAATTAACGTTTCGGGTCCAGTGACCCTTCTTCAGAACAGTTCTGAAGAACGAATGATGAATGAAGAAGAGATGCTGACAGACCTGCTGAGATTTTCCAGCAATTTCTGTTTTTGTTTCTGATTTCCAGCATCTGCAGTTCTTTCGGTTTGAAATTTGATCAATACTGGGCATGAAGACTCAAGGGCTTATGCCCGAAACGTCGATTCTCCTGCTCCTCGGATGTTGCCTGACCTACTGTGTCTTTCCAGTATTCACTCTGATCTCCAGCATCTGTAGTCCTCACTTTCTCCATGAAGACCCAATGCTCTGTTTTACCTTTTATCCCCAAAAGTGGAGCAAGTTACAATGGCATGAATCACTTTGGTCACCAGCACAGTACCATGTAAAAACCTTGATGTACCACTTTGCCATAACAAACATTCATATTTCCACTGGAGCTTAGAAGCATGAGAGGTGATTTGATTGAAGTGTATAGATTCTGAATGAACTTGACAAGAAAGGCTGTTTCCTCATGTGGGTCAGTCCAAAACTAGGGAGAATTGTTTTAGAACAAGAGGTCACCCTTTCTAATCAAAGACGAGGATGAAATATTCTCTCCGAGGGCTGTGATTCTTTGGAGAACCTTTGGCTCTCTGCCTTACAGTGCGGTAAGGATGGGGTCATTAAATATTTTTAAGACAGAGGTAGAGATTCTTATTAGGCAAAGAAATCAAAGATTATCAGGGATAGGTAGGAATAGCAAATACAAAACACAAAAAGATAACTCACAATTTTATTGATGGCAGAACAGACATGAAGTGCCAAATTTTCCATTTCTGCTATTTTTAATTCTGTTTTCTATTTTGTATGTTATGTTGTTTAAATATTTGAGTAAATTGTCTAAAAAACATAATTGAGAATAAGAATAAAACACAACTACAAATGAACACTGTAAAAGCTGGAAGATCTAGACCAGAGATTTTCAAATAACAGTTGCAATCTCAATAGTGTGCAGTTTACATTACTCACACATAGGGTGGAATCTTGCAGAGGTGATGGGATCTTGCCAGCCAGCTGCAGAGAAACTATATTGCCACCTTTGGAGATGTGCCAATCAGAGAGCTGAGAGCCCATTGGCCTCCTTCCCTGGGATCAGGACCCTGAGGTGTAGTTCACGCCTACTGAGAGTTGTTTGCCAGAAGTCAGCAGCTATTTTGTTCAGCATTGTCACAGGGAGGTATTGGCTGGAAATACACCCATCGATGCCCAGCATCATGGGGCAACTCAAGCAGATGTTTCATGGACAAGAGGTATGTGCACTGGTACCAAATGTAGGTGTCAGTTCTCATATGGCACTCCATTCCCTTTGGCAGGTTCCCCAATCAGGTATTGAGTGTCTTTAAACAAGTCTTACCATCGACATTCCCATTCTGATAAGGTGAACTGTCTTGCAAGTTTGGCAAAATTGATTCTTAGTGCTGACAAAGTGGAGTGATTGGGAATAGACATTTCTAATATTACTAGTGGCTCCCAAATTTCCAGTACTGACAGTATTGAATTAGTCCCTAAAAATTATTAAATTCAAACAATCTTTTCCTTTAATGAGTCAATATTCCACAAAAATGTACTAGGTCATATGAACAAGCAAACATAACAGGTCACTAGCTGTAACTGTAAAAGCTGTAATCATTAACAAAATATAAGCAAAATACTTATTGACTACCTGTCGTTACTCTTGAAATCCACAGGTGCTCCCACATTTCTGTACCTCAAGAAGTTCCAGGGATGACAAAGAAATGACAATTTTGTCTCAAGTCAGGATAGTGGCAATGGTGTGTAACATTTTGGTAATGGCTCTCGGCTCTTGCTGCTCTTTTCTTTCAAGGTAGTTAAGCTCACCGGAACTGTCATAGAACTGTCAGAGAACCTTGATGGTCAGACAATGTAGGCTGCAACTCCAGGTCTCAGAGAGGTGGTGTAGATGGTACTAACCAATACCTGTACATATTACAGAACAGGACTCATTGACCAAGTAGCCTGTCGACTGGTATGGTCAGCGTCTAAAATAACCAAGCTGACATGCAGACAATCCTGATTGAGGGCTAATTGGCCAATGATTGCTTTTTTTTCTGAACAGCAATCATTAGCCCAGTAGTAGAAGCCAGATTCCATGGACATTCCTTCTTACATCATCTGGTAGCTCACGGACCTGCATCAACTATAATCTAGAAGGCCCTTCTTGATTTCCTCTGTTATGTTGTGGTAGCCCTAGCATTGGCTTTGACATTCTAATCCAATGTCACAACCTCCTTCCTCCCTTCCCCTCTCTCCTTCTGACAGTGTCCCATGGCAAATAGCTCCTTCTCCCTCCCTCTTGATGGTGCTCTTGTAGGGAAACAAGAGAATGTGTCAGAAGGAAAGAGTGAGAGAGGGGGTGTAAGGGAGAAGCTGGAATCTGGGGCACAGATGGATGAACACACATATATGCACTCTAAGAAGGAGCACCACCTTCCTCCCAAAAATCGATTAACACTTTGCGCTAGAAGAGGAAACTTAAGCTGAAAGACAACCTGTTTCCAACCCAACTTATGTATGAATTCCAGAGGAAGCCAACTCAGAGTGTAATGTAGTAGAAGTAATGCAAATTAAACACAAATCATTTCATTTACTGGTAGGAGAGAGTGAGGACTGCAGATGCTGGAGATTAGAGATGAGAATGTGATGCTGGAAAAGCATGGCAGGTCAGGCAGCATCCAAAGAACAAGAGAATTGACGTTTTGAGCATTTGCTTTTCACTACTGACCAGGATTTGGAGCCTAGTCTATTCTCACTCTAGCCTTGCTTCTAAAGTAAGAAGATAAAATAGGTTCTATTTGCTAGCCTTAGATGGCCGAGGAAACATTATAGGGATATCCTCGAAGCCTCATTGGCAAAGTGCGGCATTCATACCAACTGGAATCACTAGCCCAAGACTGTCCAAAGTCAAGGAGGAGCATTCGGGAAGGTGTTAAGCACCTCAAGGTTTGCTGTCGGAAGAAGGCAGAAGCCAGGCAAAACAGCATAAGGAATGTACAGCTACACCAACTACATCCCACGACCACCCTTCTGCCCATGTAGCAGACTCTGTGGATGCTTTATTGGACTGTTCTCATGGACTCATCCTGAGAGTGGAATAGAATCATAGAGATGTACAGCACGGAAACAGACCCTTCGGTCCAACCTGTCCATGCCGACCAGATATCCCAACCCAATCTAGTCCCACCTGCCAGCACCCGGCCCATATCCCTCCAAACCCTTCCTATTCATATACTCTTAAATGTTGCAATTGTAACAGCCTCCACCACTTCCTCTGGCAGCTCATTCCATACACGTACCACCCTCTGCGTGAAAGAGTTGCACCTTAGGTCTCTTTTATATCTTTCCCCTCTCACCCTAAACCTATGCCCCGACCCCAGGGAAAAGACCTTGTCTATTTATCCTATCCATGTCCCTCATAATTTTGTAAACCTCTACAAGTTCACCCCTCAGCCTCCAATGCTCCAGGGAGAACAGCCCCGCCAGTTCAGCCTCACCCTATAGTTCAAATCCTCCAACCCTGAGAACATCCTTGTAAATCTTTTCTGAACCCTTTTAAGTTTCAAAACATCTTTCAGATAGGAAGGAGACCAGAACTGCATGCAATGTTTCAACAGTGGCATAACCAATGTCCTGTACAGCCGCAACATGACCTCCCAACTCCTATACTCAATACTCTGACCAATAAAGGAAAGCATACCAAACGCCTTCTTCACTATCCTACCTACCTGCGACTCCACGTTCAAGGAGCCATGAATCTGAACTCCAAGGTTTCTTTGTTCAGCAACACTCCCTAGGTCCTTACCATTAAGTGTATAAGTCCTGCTAAGATTTGCTTTCCCAAAAATGCAGCACCTCACATTTATCTGAATTAAACTCCATCTGCCACTTCTCAGCCCATTGGCCCATCTGGTCAAGATCCTGTTGTAATCTGAGGTAACCTTATTCGCTGTCCACTACACCTCCAATTTTGGTGTCATCTGCAAACTTATTAACTGTACCTCTTATGCTCACATCCAAATCATTTATGTAAATGATAAAAAGTAGTGGACCGAGCACCGATCTTTGTGGCACTCTACTGGTCACAGGCCTCCAGTCTGAAAAACATCCCTCCACTACCACCCTCTGTCTTCAACCTTTGAGCCAGTTCTGTATCCAAATGGCTAGTTCTCCCTGTATTCCGTGAGATCTAACCTTGCTAACCAATCTCCCATGGGGAACCTGGTCAAACGCCTTACTGAAGTCCATATAGATCATATCTACCGCTCTGCCCTCATCAATCCTCTTTGCTACTTTCTCAAAAAACACAATCAAGTTTGTGAGACATGATTTCCCAGGCACAAAGCCATATTGACTCTCCCCAAGCCGTCCTTGCCTTTCCAAATACATGTACACCCTGTCCCTCAGGATTCCCTCCAACAACTTGCCCACCACCGAGGTCAGGCTCACTGGTCTACTGTTCCCTGGCTTGTCCTTACCACCCTTCTTAAACAGTGGCACCACGTTTGCCAACCTCCAGTCTTCCAGCACCTCACCTGTGACTATCGATGAAAGAAATATCTCTGCAAGAGGCCCAGCAATCACTTCTCTAGCTTCCCACAGAGTTCTCGGGTACACCTAATCAGGTTCTGGGGATTTATCCACCTTTCTGCATTTCAAGACATCCAGCACTTCCTCCTCTGTAATCTGGACATTTTGCAAGGTGTCACCATCTATCTTCCATATCCTTTTCCACAGTAAATACTGATGCAAAATACTCATTTAGTGTTTCTCCCATTTTCTGCAGCTCCACACAAAGGCCGTCTTGCTGATCTTTGAGGGGCCCTATTCGCTCCCTAGTTACCCTTTTGTCCTTAATGTATTTGTAAAAACCCTTTGGATTCTCCTTAATTCTATTTGCCAAAGCCATCTCATGTCCCCTTTTTGCCCTCCTGATTTTCCTCTTAAGTATACTCCTACTGCCTTTATACTCTCCTCAGGATTCACTCGATCTATCCTGTCTATACCTTACATATGCTTCCTTCTTTTTCTTAACCAAACCCTCAATTTCTTTAGTCATCCAGCATTCCGTATACCTACCAGCATTTCCTCTCATCCTGACAGGAATATACTTTCTCTGGATTCTCGTTATCTCATTTCTGAAGGCTTCCCATTTTCCAGCTGTCCCTTTACCTGCAATCATCTGCCCCTAGTCAGCTTTCAAAAGTTCTTGCCTATTACCGACAAAATTAGCCTTTCTCCAATTTAGAACTTCAACTTTTAAATCTGGTCTATCCTCTTCCATCACTATTTCAAATCTAATGGAATTATGGTCGCTGGCTCCAAAGTGCACCCTCACTGACACCTCAGTCACCTGCCCTGCCTTATTGCCCAAGATTAGGCCAAGTTTTACACCTTCTCTAGTAGGTACATCCACATAACTGAATCAGAAAAGTGTTTTGTACACACTTAACAAATTCCTGTACATCTAAACCCTTAACGCTGTGGCAGTCCCAGTCTATGTTTGGAAAGTTAAAATCCCCTACCATAACCACCCTATTATTCTTACAGATAGCTGAGATCTTCTTACAAGTTTGTTTCTCAATTTCCCTCTGACTATTAGGGGGTCTATAATACAATCCCAATAAGGTGATCATCCCTTTCTTATTTCTCAGTTCCACCCAAATAACTTCCCTGGATGTATTTCCAGGAATATCCTCTCTCAGCACAGCTGTAATGCTATCCCTTATCAAAAATGCCACTCCCCCTCCTTCTTGCCTCCCTTTCTATCCTTCCTGTAGCATTTGTCTCCTGGAACACTAAGCTGCCGGTCCTGCCCATCCCTGAGCCATGTTTCTGTAATTGCTAGGATATCCCAGTCCAATGTTCCTAACCCTGCCCTGAGTTCATCTGCCTTCCCCGTTCGGCCCCTTGCATTGAAATAAATGTAATTTAATTTATTAGTCCTACCTTGTCCCTGCCTGCCCTGACTGTTTGACTCACTTCTGTTCTCAGCTGTACCTGTCTCAGATCGATCTCATTCCTCACTATCTCCCTGGGTCCCACCCTCCACCTTACTAGTTTAAATCCTCCTGAGCAGCTCGAGCAAATTTCTCTGCCAGTATATTAGTCCCCTTCCAATTTAGGTGCAATTCGTCCTTCTTGTACAGGTCACTTCTACCCCAAAGGAGATTCCAATGATTCAAAAATGTGAATCCTTCTCCCATACATCAGCTCCTCAGCCATGCATTCATCTGCTCTATTCTCCTATACCTGCCCTCACTAGCACCGGGAGTATTCCAGATATTACTGCTCTCGAGAACCTCCTTCTTAAATTCCTGCCTAACTCTCTGTAATCACCCTTCAGAATCTTAACCTTTTCTCTTCCTATGTCATTGGACAATGACCTCTTGCTGGCCCATCTCTCCTTTGAGAACATCTGCACCCTCTTTGAGACATCCTTGATCCTGGCACCAGGGAAATAACACACCATTTTGCTTTTTCTCTGCTGGCCTCAGAAACGTCTGTCTGTACCTCGGACTACAGAATCTCCTCACACAATTGATCTCTTGGAACCCGACGTACCCCTCGTTGCATTAGAGCCAGTCTCAATACCAGAAACTTGGCTGTTCGTGCTACGTTCCCCTGAGAATCCATCACCCCCTACATTTTCCAAAACAGCATACTTGTTTGAAACGGGTATAGCCACAGAACACACCTGCACTAGGTACCTACCTCTCTTACCTTTCCTGGAGTTAACCCATCTATGTGACTGTATCTGAGACTTTCCCCCCTTCCTATAACTGCCATCCATCACATACTGTTGCTGTTGCAAATTCCTCAATGTCTCTAACTGTCTCTCCAATCAATCCATTTGATCTGATAAGATTCACAACCAACAGCATTTATTGCAGACATAATCCGCAGTAACTCTTAAACTCTCTTTAAAATCCCACATCTGACAAGAAGCACATACCACTCTACTTAAGGCCGTTTTGCTCCTTCACAATCTACAGACCCAGAAAATAACACTGTCTTATTCCTCTACAAAACACTGCCCCAGGTTAGATTAATAGTTACGGCTTATATTTTAAGTTTAATCAAGAGACATATCTCAAGAGCCCACTCTACTCACTACTGCAGACTTTCTGTAGGCCACTTAAAACACTTAACTTATTTGATTCTGTGCTGTGAAGTTCACCCAAACAGATACTCCAAGATCGTTTGTGAGGGACTGCCAGTGATGATGATGATTGGCAGTAGAACAAGTGCTCATTAAAAACCTCATGCTATTCGGCTACATTGTGACACTGACCATATTGAATCTCACAAACTGCCAGCAGAGATGGACCATTAACTCTTGAAAGCTGAATTGCTTCTATTAAGCAATACAAGTCCCATTTTGAAGGACTCAACAGGCCAGTTCTATTACTTTGGCATCATGACAGTACCCGAGGCCAGGCAGTAGACCACAGGCTCCAAACTTCAATTCTTCCACATCTATCCTTGGGTCAAACCTGCTCCCTTTAGTTGACAATAGGACAACATGAGTGCTTGCAGCTCCAGTAATATGGCTATGGCTTTTTTGCATAGATTTAATACTAGCACATACTCTGAGATGCACGGTTCTTGTAAGGGTCACAATGGTGGTAGTACAGAGAGTTGCTCATCTTTCCTTGTAGCACATGCTTAAATTCTAATGTCCTAGGCTTTAATAGCCACAGATTGAGTGGCTGACCAACTTTTGAGTGTATTATTACTTGAATTTATTTCACAGTTGCCACAAGATTCTGACAGTTCCCCACATTTTATGCTTTAATGGTGAAGTGGAGGCCTTGTACTACTCCTAATGATCCTTTCTTCCAGTAGGCTACTTTAGAATGTAATACATGGGAAATGTGAGAGCAAGTGCATAAATATTGTTCCCCTTTTGTCATAATTAGTGGTATTTTCGGTAGGGTGAATGAATGTATGGTGGTAGTTTTGTGAGATGTTGTGAATGTGACCCCTTGCTAATAATCTGGAATTTAGTGCAGAATGAATTTATGGTTCTCTGTTTTGTCATTTCTATCTCCTGGATGGCCATGTAACCAATCTTGTGCCTCTGACGAAGGGTCACTGACCCCTGCTTTTACACAGATACGGCCAGACTTTCTGGTCATTTCCAAAATTTCAATAAAAACAAGAAGTAAAAGTAAGCACTTTTACTACATCAGAAAAGACAATAAGGCTTCTTTTGAGTCATTCCCTTTCAGCAAGAAATCCAGCCACACTTGCCTGAGATCTGTTTTGGCACGACATTAAACATGAATGTCAAAAATGAGTTATGGTATGAAGAAAATATTAAACAACTACCTGAGCAAACCTTTAAAAACAACAATAAATTTATAATTTTAAAAATACAAAAATTACCATTAAATAGTGTCAGATAGGGCTAGCAAATAGAACCATCTTTCCCCACTGCCTCATCGCAAACTGGCACTGTTGCCATGCGGGCTCGCATGAGCTCCAGCCACTGCTATGCTCCATTGCCGCACTAGCCACCTCGCTGCAGAGTACCCCTCTGGTACCGCTCCAGACATCGATGAAGCCACGACTCCGCTGACTGCGCCCAGTGGTGTGGCCCACCGTCCAAGTCCCCCAGCTGCTGCCACCACTACCAAACTCTAAAGATTAAGGGACTAAATGAAAGAAAAAAAGCAAGAAAAGAAGGAAGAAGAAAGAAAAGCGGTTGGAGCAGACAAGGTCTAGCGAGGAGCCCTACTCTGCTGCTATCTTCAGTGGGAAGTTCTCACTAAGTATGTGGGAAGCAGGCAAGTGATGGCATCTTGATGAGCATCCAAAGCCCTCTTGGATGGAGAATTCCTCGTATTTAAAAAGCCTATGAATGGAGTAGTTTCTCCACACAGCAATCCCAAACGATCCCTTATTTGAGATAATGATCCCTATTTCTCCGCTTGCCAGCCATGAGAAACAGGGAGAAAGTGAGTACTGCAGATCTTGGAGATCAGTGTCCAGAGTGTAGTGCTGGAAAAGCACAACAGGTCAGGCAGCATCTGAAGAGCAGGAGAATCGACGTTTTGGGCATAAGCCCTTCATCAGGAATCATTCTCAAGACATGAGAAACAGCTACATTGCCTACACTGTCAAGTTCACCATTGATACTGCATCAAAGGAGTGCTACAGTATGTACTTCAATGAATTGTGTAAACAAAACTCTGCAATGTGAGTGCACCTCATACCATATCCCTGCCCTGATCTTTCCCTAGCCCCATATCAGTAAAATGAGGATTAGAGAAGCAGATGAAGTTGATGTAGAAATTTAAATACGATCTTCATGAAAAGTGAAGCAGGCTCAATAGGCCATCTTATTTTCTTATTCTTTTTCGTGTTTTTAATTGCTGATCACGAGGTACAGAAAGAAGATCCCACGCAACCTCCAAACTGCAGTGATGTCTATTTCAAATACTGGCTGACTGCCACATGGCAAACGGCAGCTTCTGCAGCTGAAGCTCTGGTATCAATTGTTTGTTATATTTATGGGCCTCCCAGGCATGGCTAGTTGGTCAGCATGATCTGATCCATACAATAATTGGATTTGAGTGAAGTAAAAACATTACACTGGGCAGCCAGTGTGTGGAAATTATTTTGGACAACAAAAGAATGACGATAGTTCGGATGATTTTGATGTTGCTTACTCCCATTTTGTAGATATGATACAAACAAATTATGTCAATTCTCATAGATTTCATTTAATTAAAAGTTTCTAAAATTATGCTGAAGAAAAGCAATGTTTCTACTATTGACATTAAAACATTAATCATTTTAATTATGTAAATATGCAATTTTAAGTAAAATCTTTTCTCGTAACCACATCAAAATCATCTGTTTTCTCATCATTTCTTTTCTAAAACACAATTTCAGGAGGCCACAGTTAAATACAGAAATCAGTAAGTTGCTATCACTGATTCTCTGCTTCTTCAAAGGATGCATTGTTTAATGTCACAAACAGAAATTGCTAGAGAAACTCAGCAGGTCTGGCAGCATCTGTGGAGAGAAATCAGAGTTAACGTTTCAGGTACAGTGACCTTTTTTCAGAACTGTTAAATGTATTTGATTTACTGAGATATCATAGAATTGACAAGTATTCTCCCTGTTGCAGGTTTTGTCTTGACGTAAAAACAGGTTCAAATCCAAGCAGAGCAGGTAAAGGAATTTAAATTAAATTTTAAAAATTTGCATTTGAAAGCAAGTCTAAATGAGAGTAACTAGAAACTATAATTCATTGTCATTATAATCTTATCTGATTCAGTAAAATTCTTTAGAGAAGGACAGCTTCTGTCCTTATCTGGTATGGCCAACGTGTAGTGCCAGATCCAGAGTAATGTAGTTGATTACCAACTGCCCTCTGAATTGACTTACCAAGCCACTCAGTTCAAAGATATTTAGAGATGGGCAACACCTCTTAAAAAAAGGATTTTAAAAAAACATCTTCATTATTGACACTAAACAGCCTCTATGATCTTGAGTGAATATGGTTAATTTGGGGAATTTTAAATTTCACCATTATAATAAGAAAATGGCAGGCAGAGTAATTGAAGTATCACTGGACTAGTAATCCAGGACTGCAGGCTAATGGTCTGGGCACTTAGCTTCAAATCTGACCATCACGGAAAGTGAAATTTAGTTGAATTTTTTTGAGGTGGTGACTAGATTTGTGGATTACGACATGGACTTCAGTAAGGCTTTTTACAAGGTCCAATGACACAGTGGTTAAAAGGCGAAGAGCCCCTGGGATTCAGGGCAATTTGACAAATTGATTCCAAAATTAGCTTAGTGGCAGGAAGCAGAGAATGATGGTCAAAAGATATTTTTTATGATTGGAAGCCTGTGTCCGGTGGTGTACCACAGTGTTTTGTGCTGGGTGGGTTTCTGTTTATGGTTTATATAGGAGGTACGATCAGTAAGTTCACAGATGATATGAAATTGATGGTGTGATAAATAGCAAGGAAGAAAGCATTAGACTACAAGATGATAAAATCAAGCTGGACAGGGAGCTGAATAGTGATAAATGGACTTTAATCTGAAAATTGTGAGATGATGCATTTTGGGAGGACTAACACAGCAAGGTAATAAATGTTAAATTGCAGGACCCTAGGAAGTATAGAGGATCAGAAGGACTTTGGTGTATATGTTTGTAGATTCTTGAAGGCAGGACAGATAAAAAAGGTGGATGAGAATGCTTATGGGATACTTGTTTTTATTAGTCAAGGAACAGTCACAAGATGATTCAAAGAAATATTCCCAAACAAAAACTGTATACAAGAGCAACTAGATTGTAATAGAGCTGTATATAACATTAATTGGGCTACTGTTGGAGTGCTGTGTGTCATTCTGGTCACGACACTACAGAAAGATGTGACTGTACTAGTTACAGAAGAGGTTAACCTGGATATTATCTAGTCTAAAGTGATTCAGCTATGAAGAGAACTAGATAGGTTGGGGATGTTTTCCTTAGAGCAGAGAAGGCTAAGGGGGATCTGATTGAGGTGTGCACAGTTCTGAGTGGCAGAGTAGATAGGAAGAAACTTTTCCTCCAAAACGGGCCTACGACCATGGGGATGCAATTTTAAGGTAAGAAGCACAAAGAAAGAAAAAAGCTTGCATTTTTACAGCTCATTGCACCACCTCAGGGCATCCCAAATCATTTGGTCTGGCAGCATCTTGGAGAGATTTGAAGAATCATATTGGAGTTAAAATGTTAACTTGGTTTCTCTCTCCAAGACCTACTGACAGACCTACTGAGTTTCTCCAGCACTTTGTTTTTATTTCAGATTTCCATCATCTGCAGTATTTTGCATTTATACCAAAACATTTTACAGCCAATGAACAACTTTGGAATTGTAGTCAGGAAACATAGCAACCAGTTTCAGCAAGCAAATCCAACAAACAGACTGTCATAAAGATCAGATAAAATGTTTTTATATTATTGGTTAAGGGATAAATGCAGGCCAGTACTACTCAATTTGTCAAAAAAGCTCATGGGATCTTTTATATCCAATTGAGAGAACTGTTAGATCCTCAAGGTAATATCCCATCCCATCCAAAAGACAGTATGGCACTCATTCAATGTTGCACTGAAGTGTCAGCCAAGATTACATGCTCAAGTTTCTAGAGTGCTAATTGAATTCAAATGTTTCAACTCAGAAGTGCTACTATTTAGCATGATATCGTCAAAAAAACAGCTGAAGGCACTGAATACTGAAAAGGCTATTTGCTCTGTGTATTAGTTAGTAGTAATAATTATGCTCCAGATAGTAGTTGCAGAGCCAAGCTATTCCAGTACATTTGCAACACAGGCACTGACAGTATAATGTGGAAAATTATACAACTCTCAGAAAAAGCAGGACAAATCAAACCCCCGATCAATTACTACCCTATCAGTCTATTCAAACATTAGCAGAGTAATGAAAGGTATCATTGACAGTGCTGTCCCAAGGACTCTTCCAGGACCTGCTCACCAGTGGTCAGTTTGAATTCCATAATGGTCACTCAGCTCATGATCTCATTACAATCTTGTCCAAATGTACACTCAAGAGACTAGGTGAGGATAACTGACATCAAGGCAGCATTTGACCAAGTGTGGCATCAAGGACCTCTAGTAAATTAGAATCAGTGGGAACTCTTCAGTGGTTGGAGTGATGGATGTAGTTGTGGGAAGCCATTCGTTTGTCTCAAGACACGACCCCAGGAGCTCCTCAAAAATATCCTAGGCTCAACCGTCTTCAGTTGCTTCATCAAATGATCTTCCATATATAAGGTCAAAACTGGGGATGTTTCTTGATGTGCAGCATCTTTCAAGACTACTCAAATACTGAAACAAGTTGTGTATATTTGTAGCAGAACCTGGACAACATTCAGACTTAAGCTGCTTTATGGCAAGTGACTTACACACCACACAAGCAGCAGGCAATAAGAGAGAACCTAAACATCTCCTCTTGACTTTCAATGCCATTTCCATAGTTGAATCCCCAATATTCTGTAGATTAACATTGACAATAGGCTGAATTGGACCAGCAATGTAAATACAGTGGCTACAAAAGCAGGTCAGAGGCTGGGAGTTTTGTAGTGTGTAACTCACTCCTCACTCTCTAAATCCATTTTTAAGGAATAAGTCAACAATGTTATGGAATATTCTCTTTTTGTCTGGACGAATGCAGCTCCAATAATAATCAAGTAATTCAATACTATCCAGGATAAAACAGCCTCTCGGCTAGCAACTCAAACTACGTCCTTAAACCTCCTACACTCCAGTGAAAGAAGTCCCAGCAAACCACCTCTCCTTATAATTCAAAACCTCCAGTCTTGGCAACATCCTGGTAAATCTGTTCTGAACTCTCTTCAATTTATATCAGGGCAACCCGAAACATACACAGTACGCCAAAAGTGGCTTCATCAATATCCTGTACAGCCTCAACATGATGTCCCAACTCCTATTCTAATTGTCTCAGCAATGAAGGCAAGCTTTCTAACCTTTTTAAGAAGCTTCAACACCTTCTTAACCACCTAGCTACTGGCAATGCCACTTTCAAAGAACTATATTGATGCCCAGGAATCCAATAGTCTAAAATTCACTATATTCGTTAAAAATGACCTAGTGGATGTGGTCAAAGAGCATGCAGCAGTAAGTACGCACATGTCAAAGGGGTAAAAAGAAATGGATTAAGTAAAAGACAAAGTGCAATGCTTGACTGCTGCCCTCTGCTAAGTAATGTCGTAGCTTTAAACTCATGATTTAATCTGCTTCGATGTGAAGTAAGTTACCCAAAGTCATACAGCTCAAAATACTCACATGAAAATAATTTTAACTAAAACTTGAGTGGGCATAGTAATCAACAATTCATGAAATCATTATTATTATTATTGAAATTATACAAAGATTGATTTAAAGAGAAAGTAAGTCAAACAAAATTTGAGAAACAAATTTCTCTTCAACTTGATATTTTACTCTTTTGACAATAATTTAGTTGGAGGAAACCATAGAAGTATTCTTACTTCAACGCTGAACACATTAAATATTCCACTCCAGTTTTATGCACTGTGTAACATTCAACCAATAACCTTTTAATTAGATTACGACTGGTTAGTTCCAGCCTTTTATCAGCCCCCAAGCCTGCACTGCACCTGTTTTTTTTGTGTATTTATAAAGATTCAGAGAAGAATTATAAAATTTTCTGTACAGTTCAAGAAAGATAAACTAGAAGGAGTCAGCTAAGTCAACATTTAAGGAGTTGAGATAGGAGTGTAATTTCTCTGGATTGAAGTATCTTTAACAGATAATGTTGGGAAATAGGTTGAAACTTTATTTTAATCCTTGTGTTATGATCTAATAGTTTTACTTGTATTTGTGTGTGTGTGTATATATATGGTTTGTTTTATTGCTGTGGTGTAATAAGCTTATTTTCTTTGATGTATCAGGGCTGAATTTGATCAGTAATTAGCCACATTTCAAATTTGGCAAGACTCATATAAGTGAGGCCCACATATGTTTTCCTATCTTCCCAAATTCACCTCATGAACTGTACATCATGCATCAATAGCATCATACATATCATATTCTTCTACTACCACTGTCAGTACCTTCCAAGATTCCTGGTGCCGGAGCCATCTTTGTGGCTCATCCTGGTCCCAATCTACCAATGGAAATCTCCAGCTGCCTTGCATGATTCCCTACAGTTGTCCCAGACATGTCAGTCAAAAATTGGCTCTCTATTTTGCTGACAGGGGCCTGGAGGTCTTAGTGACATCGGTTTCATGTAATCTTTGCCCATGGAATATAACTTGAGAAGTTGGTGCCTGGTGTCTAAAGCAGAAGGCCACAGGAGCAAATAGGAATTTGGAATTGCCAGGTTACCATTCCGACTTTTATGTCATCTCGGTTCCATCTGGCACATGGGACATTTAGAATTGCATGTCAGTGAACTGAGATGATGACAAAATTAGGATAAATAACTCACCCAACTTTCTTGCTCATGCCCACATCATTCAGTGGGTAGGAAAATTCAGCCCCTAATCTATCAAACCAGGTTTCACTCTGGAATCTGACTTGTCCAGTAGTACCTTCAGCTTAGATCATTGCAGTATATAAAAATAGAATAAATTCAATTAATACTATTTGAGATTTCAATATTAATTTTAAAAAGCCACATGTACTTGTGCACAATAGTGCATAATTATCCTTTTGATTTAATTTTGATTTTTTTTTCAAAAACAATTCCACAACATGAAATACAAGCTTATATTTTAGAAGTTAGTTGGAATATGAATCCTTAAAATTGATTTAAAGGAAGAGAACAATAGCTCCTTTGCAAATAAAAACCCTCAAGACAATTATTTTCCAATTAACCAGTACTTTGGCATGCAGTCACTTCAGTTAATAATTCAAAACTGCAATCCAAAGAACAGTAAAAGAACCATCCTAAACTGCAGTTCACTATCTTCAACTAAGAATTAGTCTTTGTAAACCACCTGTCTCAAGCTATATTCAACACATTTTTAAGTGGATTGTTGCAGAATGGAACCTTCTCATCCTGTTGGTAATTGGAATATTTGTGAACCTAAATTTGGAAATATCGAAACAATATCCACTTTCCTGTATTTTGTGTAGATGGTACACATTGCTCACACCAAACAATAGGAATTGCACAATGAAACTTGTGCTCTGTAATACACCACATAAAATTTCTTCCATGCACATGCTAAAATGCCTCACATGCCACAGAAAGACATGCAATACATCATACCATGAGTCTTACTTTCAAATAATATCTCAATCATTCTAACTTCTGTTTACCATTTGGCTCACCACGTCTGCTCTTCTGTTTCTGTCTTAAATATGAGAGATCATGGCATATGAGACAACATCTGAAACCTCTCAAATCACTTGACAAACAAAGATTGACCTCTAGTGTAAAACGAGAATCACTGTCATTGGTGGTTGCCATTTTGAAATGTATATAATTATTAAATGCATTAATTCAACAAAAATATCCTTCAGCAAAATTAAAATATTTTGAAAACTGTCAAATGACTTGTGTTCAGAATCTGACACACAAATCACTTTAGCCTTAGCATCATTATAAGGATCCAACCCTAGATTAGATTTGGCACCTTCAGTTTCAGAATCATCCCTCCCCAGCATGCATCATCCTCTCCACCCACCGATTGTTCACTAACGCAGAATATCCCAATCTGATAACAGTTCGTGGATCAATAACATTCTCTAATCTGGTAAATAAAACAAGTTCAAAGGTTGAACAACAGATTTTCAACCTTCGGGTAATAAATGATTTGGAGATGACGGTGTTGGACTGGGATGTACAAAGTTAAAAATCACACAACGCCAGGTTACAGTCCAACCGGTTTAATTGGAAGCACCAGCTTTAAGAGCGCTGCTCTTTCATCAGGTGGTTGTGGAGTGTACAATTGTAAGACACAGAATTTATAGCAAAAGTTTACAGTGTGATGTAACTGAAATTATACATTGAAAAATATCTTGATTGTTTGTTAGGTCTCTTATCTGTTAGAGAGACCATGTTAGTTTCACTTCATTATATGTAAATCACAAAACTTTTTTTAAAAGTTATATTCTCAGGTTAACTTTAACAATTGGTGTCAGCCCAGATAATGTGTTGAAGGTGTTAGTCCCCTGTGTGCTGCTGTCTGTGCCATAATGTTTAGACTGATTCTAATCTAAAAATGAATTAACAGAATCTTACATGGATTCATGCAGTTTTTGAGCAAAGTACAATGTAACTCTGCAAGTACAAATTCACCCACAAACGTATATGGTTATGTGTGCGTGCGTGTGTATAAGAGTGCCTGTGTGTACATGTGTGTGTCTAGGAGTGTCTGTGTGTGTACAGTGCAATGGTGGTCATCTGTAGTGTGACATGAACCCAAGGTCCTGGTTGAGGTCCTCTCTGCAGGTACCGAACTTAACTATCAGCCTCTGCTCGGCCACTTTTCGCTGCTGCTTATGTGAAGTCTGCCTTGGAGGATGGTCACCCGAAGGTCCAAGGTCGAATGCCCAGCTTTCAGGACAACTCCATACAACCTTGTCACGGTAGGCGCTGCAAGACGTGTCAGAGTGTGGACATGGATACCACCATTATGTATGGGGACACCTCCCACCATGTACGTGGCGGGTCTCATGCGACTCAGCCAACATTGTCTATCTCATACGCTGCAGGCAAGGATGCCCTCAGGCATGGTACATTGGTGAAATCGAGCAGAGGCTACGGCAACAGATGAATGGGCACTGCACAATAATCAACAGACAGGAGTGTTCCCTCCCAGTTGGGGAACACTTCAGTGGTCCAAGACATTCGACCTCGGACCTTCGTGTGACCATCCTCAAAGGCGGATTTCGGGTCAGGCAGCAGCGAAAAGTGGCTGAGCAGAGGCTGATAGCTAAATTCGGTACCCATAGAGAGGCCTCAAATGGGACTTTGGGTTCATGTCACACTACAGGTGACCACCATTGCACGACACACACACACACACACACTGCTACACTCACACATGCACCCTCTCACAGACTTAGACACCTTTACACTCACACACACATATACACTCTCTCTCACAGACACTCACAATCCACCCCCCTCCCACCACCACACAGACACACACATACACACATATATACATAGCTGAAAATGTGTTGCTGGAAAAGCGCAGCAGGTCAAGCAGCATCCAAGGAACAGGAGAATCGACATTTTGGGCATAAGCCCTTCTTCAGGAATGAGGAAAGTGTGTCCAGCAGGCTAAGATAAAAGGTAGGGAGGAGGGTCTTGGGGGAGGGGCGTTGAAAATGCTTTAGGTGGAGGGAGGTCAAGGTGAGGGTGATAGGCCAGAATGGGGTGGGGGCGGAGAGGTCAGGAAGAAGATTGCAGGTTAGGAAAGCGATGCTGAGTTCAAGGGATTTGACTGAGACAAGGGGGGGGGAGGGGAAATGACGAAACTGGAGAAATCTGAGTTCATCCCTTGTGGTTGGAGGGTTCCCAGGC
>NC_057739.1:37052334-37074546 GCF_004010195.1 Chiloscyllium plagiosum | reverse complement strand
CACCTTGTCTCAGTCAAATCCCTCGAACCCAGCACCGCCTTCCTAACCTGCAATCTTCTTCCTAACCTCTCCGCCCCCACCCCACTCCGGCCTATCACCCTCACCTTGACCTCCCTCCACCTATCGCATTTCCAACGCCCCTCCCCAAGTCCCTCCTCCCTACCTTTTATCTTAACCTGCTGGACACACTTTCCTCATTCCTGAAGAAGGGCTTATGCCCGAAACGTCGATTCTCCTGTTCTTTGGATGCTGCCTGACCTGCTGCGCTTTTCCAGCAACACATTTTCAGCTCTGATCTCCAGCATCTGCAGTCCTCACTTTCTCCACATATATCTTTGTGGGGTGAATTTGTACTTGCAGAGTTACATTGTACTTTGCTCAAAAACTGCACGAATCCATGTAAGATTCTGTTAATTCATTTTTTAGATTAGAATCAGTCTAAACATTATGGCACAGACAGCAGCACAAAGGGGACTAACACCTTCAACACATTATCTGGGCTGACATCAATTGTTAAAGTTAACCTGAGAATATAACTTTTTAAAAACGTTTTGTGATTTACATATGAAAGAAGCAAAACTAACATGGTCACTTGAACAGATGAAAGACTCAACAAACAGTCAAGGTATTTTTCAATGTATAATTTCAGTTACATCACACTGTAAACTTTTACTATAAATTCTGTGTATTACAATTGTGTACTGCGCAACCACCTGACGAAGGAGCAGCGCTCCAAAAGCTAGTGCTTCCAATTAAACCTGTTGAACTATAACCTGGTGTTGTATGATTTTTAACTTCTGGTAATAACTTTAATTTGTTTTTTTTTCTGCGTAGGCATCTCTGTACCTCTTTATATGGGATCTAAACATATTCAACACTAATCATCTCTGTTCTTTGCACAAATCACTAGGTACAAATTCCACACATATCAATCCACAATGTCACTAAATTATCAACTGTGCAAGTATTGTCACATATGTACACAAAATCCCCTACAAAATTACTACAGGTTTTAATTTTGTTCCATTGGCATGCAATTTAACACTGCTGTGAATCTTTTCTCATACCGTCAAGATATGAAGAGATACTGTAAATTGTTTCAAAAGCTTTAGTTTCTCATTTACATTTCAAAGTGAACTTTGATGTTCTAAATTACAGCTGTCACTAATTACGTGATTCAAATTGACCACAACTTCTGGAAGGATTCCAATCAACGGTGTTATGATCCCAGCTGACTGAATGTCTGGACAAATCAGATCCCATGTTGTGACTTGATGTACCAGATTTATTTTTTTGCTTAGTTGGTTAACATGGCAGTTTGTCACTAAAACATATTTACATGAGGTTGCAGAGGTTCTTTCATAACAGACATACATTTATCACAGAAAATAAAACAAATAAGCCAAGTTATCAGAAAAAAATTCAACCTATTTCCAAACACTACCCGTTACAAAGACTCAAATTCAGAGAAATTACTTCTAACTGAATCCTTCCAGTTACTTTCCCTTCAGCTTGGAGACAATTTTATGACTGCCCTCAAAGTCTGAAGTCTTTGGAAGTCTAACTGGTACATCAAATCATAGTACCAGAATGAATGTCCTATCCTTCTAAAAGGACAGAACTCACAAAAATCATTTGTCCTTTTTAAAACAACTTAAAATCCAAAACTGATCTTTTACATGTTACAAACCTTTCATCACAATAGTCATCAGGGCAGAACTCATCCAATCATCCTCCTGGAATGTCACACCCTTGCACCGAGGGACCTTGCAGTTCATAAAAAAAGACAGCCTGCAACATATCTCCAGTCAATTCTGAACAAAGGGGAGTTATTGTAACTCATTAAGTCTGAAGAGGCACTAACATCTCACCATTTACTTCATTCAAACAAGCAATGGATTGAACAGGAGCACATAAACAGAGACTGACCTCTAAAGAAAGTTAGAATCATTGTCATTGGTAGTTGCCATTTAAAAAATAATTATTAAAGAAAAAGAAATATTTTCTTTTCAACATTACAACAAATACAAAATCAAACAATTCAAACCAAATAAGCAAATACACTAATTCCATAATAAATAAATAATTAATAAATAACAACTAATAACTAAGCTAACAAAGAAAAATCATAACAATAATGACCATAACACAGCTCAGCAAAACAAAGCAATAGCCCTCGATCATCGAGCTCATAAGTTTATACATATTCATATGTTCGTAGTTCCTCCTCTCTGGATACCAGATTCATGACATTGAATTGCCATGGCTATATAAAGGCTCTTATTAGCATGGCAGACAAATTTGTACCCAGGTAGTCCAAAAATGGCCACCATGTCTTATAGAAATTCTCAGTTTTATGGTGCACCATAATCGTGAGAAAGTCCAAGGGGATGTGCTCCATGACAAGTTTACGCCAGCCCACCAGCGCCAAGGGATTTTCAGACACTCACCCTAATACAATGTTCTTTCTCGCACAAAAAGTGAGGATACTGAAAAACCTTTTTTTGTGTGCCTCTAATGAAAGTGAATTAACAAAGCCAAAAAGAAGAGATACTGGGTCCATCTCTACCTCCGTCCCCAAGGCCTTCCCTATTCAGCCTACCCCAACACTCCAGTATGCCTGCAGTCTGTGACAGGACCAAAGACAATGATTAAGCGTGCCCGTGCTCTCTTTACCTTTAAGTCACGTTGGAGATGCTCCTGCGAGGCGGTCTGGGGCCAAATGAACCCTGTGGAGAATCTTCAATTGCAAGTCATGGGTCCTGTTGCAAATCGAGATCCTTCTTACAGTTTCCCAGATATCCTTCCATATTTCAGAAGAGATCTCAATGTCCAACTGCCTCTCCCATTCCTTACAGAGCCATTCGGTCTCAAACAAGGGTCCCTTCCCAGTAGATGATAAGCGTTGCTAACAGATAATGTACCCTCAGCACACAACACCCACTTCTCCATGTCGGACCGATAAGAATCAGTTAGAAGTGTGTATAAAATTTCTAATTTGAAAGAAACAAAAGAGGTCCCGACTGGGCAATTCATATTTCCAAGTGAACTGGTCAATATGAATAAATCACCCAGGCAAGACATGCCCCTAGCTGCCCATAGTTTAAACCTACAGTCCATCATCCCTGGCTGAAAGCCTAGCATAACAACTATGGGTGTCAAAAATGATGTTTTGTCAATATTGACCTCACTCTGACACATTGCCTTCCATGCCATGATAGTATTGGTGACTGTTGGGCTATGGCAATATTCCTTAACTGTTCTCATTTTGTCTAAGAACAGCAGGCTCATAAGGAGGCTTCTTGCCTGAGATGCTTTGATGTCCAACCAGAGTGAGTGAGGGTCTCCCCGGGCCCAATCACTCACGTAAGATAGCAACAAGCTTCACTGATAATTTTTAATTTCTGGGAGGCCCACTCCTCCCAGTCTGTAAGGGAACTGTAATTTAGTCAATTTAATTAGGGGCTGCTTGCGATACCAGATAAAAGAACTGAACCAGCCATTCAGACTTCTAAGTATTTGCTTAGTGAAAAGCAGAGGAGCATTTGCACAGGATACGACAGGCAGAGCAGAATGTTCATTTTAATGAGGGCTATCTGAATGAACCAAGAGATCAGAAGCGTCTTCTATCTACGAAGGTGCTGCTTGATTCTGTCGAATAAATGGGCAAAATTGACGTTAAACAGCCAATCAAAAACAGGAGTAATAAATATACCTAAGTAGAGAAAGCCCTCCTACGACCATCTAAAAGGGAACTGAGATCTGCCCTCAGGATCAGGCACTCTCGGGAGACTACCTAAGGGCATGGCCTCTGACGTTGCAAAATTAATCTTATAACCTGAGAAGCCACCAAATAAATTGATGCATTGTTTCATGTGTGGCACTGAGACTGTTGGGTTTGATAAAAGGACAAGTACCTCATCTGTATACAGTGTGGTCTTATGTGACTTCATTCCCACTTTATGGAGTGGCTATATTGGCATCTCTACGTATTGCCTATGTCAGTGGTTCGATCACCAATGTGAAAAGCTATGGTGACAAGGGACAGCCCTGTCGACTACCCCTACAATTATTAAAATTGCTTGATCATACACCATTGGTGAGGACTGCGGCAAGAGGATCACTATACAAGAGGATGTCTATTGTCTATTTAGTGGAATCAAGGGTTATGGAGATAAGGCAGGAACAGGATACTGATTAAGGATGATCAGCCATGATCATATTGAATGGTGGTGCAGGCTCGAAGGGCAGAATGGCCTACTCCTGCACCTATTGTCTATTGTCTAAAACCTCCACCACCTGATGAAGGTCTCTCCCAGGCCAAATCACTTCAAAGTATGCAAAAGATATGGCTACTCGACCTTGTCAAATGTCTTTTCCACATCTAAGGAGATCACCAATCCCTGTGCCGATCGCTGTTAACATACTTGGATCATGTTAAGTTATCTCCTGACATTACCCATTGATCTACAACCTTTTATGAACCCCGTCTGGTCCTCCTAAATAATGGAGGACAGTACGGTTTCTAGCCTTAAGGCCAGTCTTAGATAGGATTTTGAAGTCAACATTCAGGTGAAATGGGCCTACAGGAAACACAGTCTTCCGGAGCCTTCGCTTTTTTAAGAATAAGAGAAATGCTAGCCTCTCTTAGACATGGTAGAAGAAGCCCACGACTACGTGAGTCATTAAACATACTAAGCATCGGTCCTGACAATACACTTATAAATTCTTTATAGAACTCACTGGGGAGTCCATCAGGACTCAGTGCCTTTCCATTCTGTAGCTGCCTCACAGCCTCCTGCACTTCTTGCTCTGACAATGGGGCATTGAGGAGAGACCTTTGTTCAGGGGTCACTCCCGGAAGGTCCAAATTCTTAAAAAAAGACTTCATCCTGACCCGACCATTCTCACAGCTTTCAGATTGGTATAATTCAGAGTAAAATTTCTGGAATGCTGCATTAATCCTTTTAGAATAGTAGGTTAAGTTTCCAGTGTCCTCTCTGATCGAGGTAATGGCTTGGGGGGCACTCCTTTTCCTAGCAAGGTACACTAGGAATTTGCCCGACTTATCCCCATGTTCAAACAGACTTTGACTTGCAAATGTCTTGGCTGTCCTTATGAGTATGGAGTTCAGCATAGACCGAAGTGCTGTGATTGTCTGCAGTTTAACTAGCAAGGGCCTGCCAAAGTATGCCTTTTCAGCTACTTTCAGATGTGTCTCGAGCAAGCATTGCTGCTCACCCATCTACCGTTTCTTACTGGCTGAATAGGAAATAACCAACCCCCAGCACAGGCTTTAGCTGTTTCCCAAAGAATGTATGAGCTACTGGCCGAGTCTGAGTTAATATCTAAAAAAGCCTTGAATTCAGCAGAAAAGAATTCGATAATCTTGCTATCCTTGAGGATGAAGGGATCCAGTCACCAGTGCTTTGAACCTCCCACTGTATCCTTACTCTTAACTATTAAATACACAGGGGTGTGATCGGAAATTAGTGATAGTGCCAATTGTACATGACGCCACCGAGCCTAGATGTGCTGCGGGGGTCAGAAAAAGATCTACCCTGGTAAGACATTTATGTGGGTTCGAAAAGAACATTAAGTCCCTGCCAATTCAGCACACAAATCTCTTAATTGTTTAGATTGTAAAGAATATATCAGCGGGCTTTTGGGCAATCTGTCAACCATAGGGTATATGGGACAACTGAAATCCCCTCCTACAATAATATGTTGAGATTTACGAATAACCACTCTAGAAAGTGCGTCTGTCAAAGAATTTAAGGGGGGGGCCGGGGGACTGTAGACATTTAGATCCCATATTCTTCCCCATGTATCAAAGCTTTAGGGATTACAAATCTCCTGTATGTGTCTTTAATGCACTCTAATAACTTAAATGGGAAATTCTTTCTAACTAAAATGGCCACCCCTATACTCCTCACATTGAAAGATGAAAAATAAACCCGGTTATACCCATTCTGTTGCAGTTTCAAATGCTCTGCATCATCCAAGTGTGTTTCTTGTAATAAGGCAACATCCACCCTCTCCGTTTTAAGGCTAGAAAGTACCTTCTTCCTCTTGACAGGTGAATGACTCCCCTTTATATTCCAGCTGCACCACTTAAACACATCCTTCATCATAACCTTCTATAACACCATAGACTCCAGTGAGGAAGAACCCAAACTACAGATCGCTGAGCTTTAATGCAAAATAATCCATAAAACTACACAGACTAAAATAGCTACAGCCAACAAATCTACAAAACTTATAAAAATTACATATAGCAAAAGCAGGAAAACAAAAAAGCGCCAAAGGCACTGATTGGAGAAATTTACCACCCTCCCCCCACCAATTCAAAGGGAGCACTTATACATCCCACAACCCTACTAACCATCCCAGCCGCCATCTCAAGTCCTACCAGCTAGGGTGACTCCACTTACACCGACCACCCATTCATGAGAAAAAACACCAAGAGCAAGGTGAGTACTATAGACAAGTAAACTACAAATAAGTATGTATCCCATCCCTATACATAAATTAGAGATTAAAGATAAATACTCTATCTGTCCTGGACATCATTTCATGCAATGTATTACCAGAAAGGAGACTCCACCAAGTCCTTTTTAAAGAAGAACATACCCAAACAGTTCTGTCCTCTGTGTCTATTCGGCCGTTTGACTTAAGTCAACGTGTCCACAAAGCTCTTTGCTTTCTCTGGCGAGTCGAACAAATGTGTGGATCCATTATGATTGATCCGAATCACTGCTGGATATCTTAGAGAATACTGGATCCCAAGCTCTCTCAATCGCCTCTTGACGCCATCGGAGGACTTCCTTTTCCAGACCACTGCTCAAAGACGTCTTAAGAAAACATGACCCTGGAGCCGCCACATACTAACACCCTTAGATCTCTCCCCTGGGCTCTGGAGGCTTCCATGACCCTCTGTTTGTCTTTATCATGATGGACCCTTACCAGGACAGGGCATGGGCGCTGATCCGCACCTGGCTTTCGTGCAACGATTTGGTGGGCTCTTTCAATTGTTATCCTTCTCTTCTTAACCTCCAAACCAAGGAATTCTGGGAATCACTTCTCAAAGAACTCCATCGGCCGCTCACCTTCCATCCCCTCCAGTATGCGAACAACACGCAGGTTCTTTCTTCTGCCCATTTTTGACATTGTCAACCATATCCAACAGACCACGGACCTGTGTTTCCAGGGCTTCAATCGGCTCTTGGAGGAATCAGCCTCTGCCTCTACCCCTGCAGCCCAGCACTCGAGTTCATTGGCCCTTTTTCCCAGCTCTTGCAGCATAGCAGATACAGGAGCTAGCTTCTCTTCGATTTCTTTGCTGGATCTGCTTCCCTAGGACCTCGCAGGATTTGACCAGCTCCTCAACCAGGGTCTGGTGAGTAAGCAAGTCCGCTGCTTCAGTGGGCTGGACTGTGGCACCGGCCCCGGGCAAGCTTCCTTCTTTTTTCAGCATTCTCTAGCTGCAAGGATAAAGGTAAGTCAATTTTTTGGGGTTTCTAGCTCCTTTGCTGTGTTTTTACTCATAGTAAAGTGTATGGGATAGGTTCTAGCTCTGTCGAGCTGGTGTTGCAGCCAGGATGCCACCATCTTGGATTCCTTGGTGGTTTTCATTTTGAAACATGAAAAGGATGACCTTGTTATAGTAGGAGAGGTGTTAACAGCCACGTGTCACTACTAAAGTGAATATTGTATCCCTGGCAAGGGAGTTAGAAACCAACTGTTGAATAAACGAAATGGCCCTGGTCGCTGGGGTGGTCAACTGCAGATTCTAGACAACATTACTTCAGGCTGGTAAGGTTCTAGTTACTGTCAACATCAGTCTATTAGGAATCTATGATCTGCTAACATCACAGCCAGACTCTAGGATAAGCTAAGTTTCAAGTCTCAGCCTCTTCAAAACATAGTTTCAGAAGAAATTCTATCTGCTTAAAGGTGGACATCAATGTTATGCTGCTCCATCTTTAACAATTAAGAAAAAGAATTCTGCACAAAAGTGTCCAGAAGACATCTGACAAAGTACCTCACAAAAGGTTAAGTCATAAGAGCTCATGGTGTTGGAGTTGGTATGTTGGCATGGATAGAGAATTTGCTTATGGGAAGTAAATAGTAGGTGGTGAAAAATTCTTTTACAGTTTGCCAACCTGTAACCAGTGGGGTTCCATAAGGATCAGTGCTGGGAGGGTAACGATTTACTATATACGCTAATGACTTGGAGGAAGGAAGCAAATGTACTGTAGCCAAGGTTACAGAAGACACAAAAATAGGTGAAAAGAAAAGTTGTGAGGATATAAATTGATAGGTTAAGTAAATGCACAAAAAGTTGGCAATTGGAGTACAGTGTAGAAAAATGTGAAGTTATTCAGTTTGGCAGGGGAGCAAAAGAATAGAGTACTACTTAAATGGAGAAAAACGACAGAAAGTTGTAACACTAAAGGACTTGTGGACAAAACACAGAAAGCTAGCACACAGGTGCAGCAGGTAACGAAGAATGCTAATGGAATATTGGCCCTATTTCAAGAAGGTTTGAGTGGAAGAGTAAGGAAATGTTACTGCAACTGTCCAAGATGTCAGTGAGACCTCATTTGCAGTATTGTGAGCAGTTTTGGTCCCCATATTTAAGGAAAGATATTATTTCACTGGAGATAGTCCAGTGAAGGTTCACTTGGACGATCCGCAGTATGGAAGGGTTGTCTCATGAGCAAATGTTTAACAGGTTGGGACTCTACTCCTTGGATTTTCATAGGATAAGAGATGATTTTATTGCAACATACAGGATTCATAAGGAATTTGACAGATTAAATGTTGAGAGGATGTTTCCCCTCATGGGAGAGTCTAGGACCAGAGGGCATAGTCATACAGTCATAGAGAGGTACAGCACAGAAACAGACCCTTCGATCCAACTCGTCCATGCTGACCAGATATCCTAAACTAATCTCGTCCCACCTGCCAGCACTTGGCCCATATCCCTCCAAACCCTTCCTATTCATATACCTATCCAGATGCCTTTTAAATGCTGTAATTGTACCAGCCTACACCATTTTCTCCAGCACCACCCTCAGCGTGAAGAAGTTGCCCCTTAGGTCCCTTTTAAATTTTTATCCTCTCACCCTAAACCTATGCCCTCCAGTTTTGAACTACCTCAACCGTGCCCCTCATGATTTGATAAACCTCTACAAGGTCACCCCTCAGCCTCAGACACTCCGGAGAAAATAGCCCCAGCCTATTCAGCCTCTCCCTTTCGCTCAAGCCCTCCAACCCTGGCAACATCCTTGTAAATCTTTTCTGAACTCTTTCAAGTTTTGCAACATCCTTCCGATAGGAGGGATACCAGAATTGCACACAATATTCCAAGAGTGGTCGAACGAATGCTCTGTACAACCACAATATGACCTCCCAACTCCTGTACTCAATTGTCTGACCAATAAAGGAAACATGCGAAATGCCTTCTTCACAATCCTATCTACCCTCAACACCACTTTCAGGGAACTATGAACCTGCACTCCAAAGTCATTTTGTTCAGCAACATTCCCCAGGGCCTTACCATTAAGTGTATAAGCCCTGCCCTGATTTGCCTTTCCAAAGTGCAGTACCTTACATTTATCTAAATTAAACTCCATCTGCCAGTCCTCAGCCCATTGGCCCATCTGATTAAGATCCCGTTGTACTCTGAGGTAACCTTCTTAGAACAAAGGGGTGTCATTATAAGACTGAGACGAAGAGGAACTTCACTTAGATGGTTAAGAGTCTTTGGAACTCCTTGCCACAGAGATCTGTGGGGCCAGAGACTCAATGTGTATTTAAGACAGATAGATCGATAGATAGATTCCTGATCAGTAGGGGAATTAAGAGTTCTGGGGAAAGAGCAAGAAATTGAACTTGAAGAATGCCGAATCAGCCATGATCCTATTGATTGGTAGAACAGGCTTGAAGGGACGAGCAGTCTACTGTTCCTACTTCTTATGGTCCTAATCTTGCCATCAGTCAAGTGCATCCACCTATACCCATGATCTAAAGGAAAAGGACATACACTGGACATAGACTTTCTAGATTCAGACAAAAATCATGGGTATTAATGCCCACATCCTCTTTAAATGTTATTCCTAAATTGTAACTTTTCTTTTCTTTTTTTTAGATTTCTTCACCATATTCTTGTCAACAGTCATCCCCTGGGTTCAATAACATGAATAACCATATTTTTGTTTTAACCCTTAAGTGGCTTTTAAGTTGACTTCACAGACAAAGTTTTGGGGGGGGTGGGCATCACACATTTCAAAGAGGAAAATAAACCTGAAAAAAAAGTCTATTTTTGTCAGAAGGGGAGGAAAATAGTTCAATTAACCTTTCTCCTTTGCCTCTAACATTTTTTTCAGATATTGCGGTTTATCCTGGGGAGGTTTTTGATCCTTTCCACTCCACAGTTAGGCTGGTGGGCCTAAAGAACTTCATGGGCATTTTATTCATGTTGCGAATGTGACATAATGGGTACACATGTTTTTGTCGCTGCTCGAAGATGAAGAATCACTGAGAACTGGCATAGAAGTCTTCAGGTAGCCTTTGAAGATTTTGGTCTCCTGCCACAACAGTAGATATTTTCATTCCAAGAACAGTTGCATCAACAGACTGTGTTTGCTGAATCTTTGCTGAACTTGGGGCTTGATTTGGCCCACTTAAGCACATAAATGCACATTGCATTTCTGATGTTGATAAAATTATTCTGTTTGAGAATTCACTCCAAAACGTGCTTCTCAACTTCAGACCAGTGGCTTGTACCTTTTCATATTGCTCACTTGGTCTTCTTCAGGTTGGGTTCCTTCTTCTTCCATTCTTGCACCAGTTTTCTTTCTACTGACATAGAATTCCTTCGCTGCAGCACAGTTATTTGACACTTTGCAAATGGTACAAATTTTTGCTTGAAACCAGCTTTATACTTCATGCTGTGTCAGATGCTATATTTCTGTTCATTGATAACCATATACAGTCTGCAATGTGTGGGCATGTCTTCTTGATAATCTGGCCCACATTGTTTGCATGATCCTACATGCCGACTTGTAAGGTAAGTAAAAATATTCATTTGTGAGGTGTAAATTTGAGGGAACTCCTAATACGAAAGTAACATTTCTTAGCAGCGAAAGGGCAGGGTGGGGTCAACCCCTACACCAAATATCAGCTTAAACGTGATCTTTGGCACCAAAAACGTGGGGTTGTTTACACTGGGTCAATTTATATGTCACAATCACAAATTGCAATGGGCCAAAAAGCCTGCACATCCTGCTTTTGGGTGTAGCTACAGCTCAAGTCTCAAGTCCATATATCTATGCAACAGAGTTTGATTTCTGTTTTTTTGTCCCACTATGATATGAGGCTCTATCTACTGAATTGTGAAATGTAACCCTAAGTATTCACAGAATCCTGACAAATAGCCAACAGGTTGAAGTATTGTTAGAACATAGAACACAGAACAGTACAACACAGTACAGACCCTTCAGCCCTCGATGTTGTGCTGACCTTTTATCCTACTTCAAGATCAGATTCACCTACATACCCTTCATGGTACTATCTTCCATGTGCCTATCCAAAAGTTGCTTTTATGTCCTTAATGTATCTGATTCTACTACCACTGCTGGCAGCGCATTCCACACACCCACCACTCTCAGTGTAAAGAACCTACCTCAGACATCTCCCCGAAACCTTCCTCGAATCACCTTAAAATTATGCCCCCTCGTGATAGCCATTTCTGCCCTGGGAAAAAAGTCTCTGGCTATCCACTCTATCTATTCCTCTCATCATCTTGTACACTTCTATCAAGTCACATCTCACCCTTCTTCGTTCCAATGAGAAAAGCCCTAGCTCCCTCACCCTTTCTTCATGAGACATGCCTTCCAGTCCAGGCAGCGTCCTGGTAAATCTCATCCGCACCCTCTCTAAAGCTTCCACATCATTCCAAAAATGAGGCCTCAAAAACTGAACATAATATTCCACTTGTGGTCTAACCAGGGCTCTACAGAGCTGCAGCATAACCTCGCGGCTCTTAAACTCAATCTCCCTGTTAACAAAACCCAACACACTATATGCTTTCTTAATAACCCTATAAACTTGGGTGGCAATTTTGAGGGATCGATGGGCATGGACCACAGGATCCCTCTGTTCCTCCACACTGCCAAGAATCCTGTCTTTAACCCTGTATTCTGCATTCAAATTCGATCTTCCAAAGTGAATCGCTTCACATTTTTCCAGGGTGTACTCCATCTGCCACTTATCAGCCCAGTTCTGCATCCTGTCAATGTCCTGTTGCAATCTACAATAGCCCTCCACACTATCTACCACTCCATCAACCTTCGTGTCATCGGCAAACTTACTAATCCACTCTCCCACTTCCTCATCAAAGTCATTTCTAAAAATCACAAAGAGCAGAGGTCCCAGAACCAATCTCTGCAGAACCCCACTGGTCACCGAGCTCCAGGCTGGATACTTTCTTTCCATCTATTACCACCCCCGTCTTCTATGGGCCAGCCAATTCTGTATCCAGACAGCCAAATTCTCCTGTATCCCACGCCTCCCTACTTTCTGAATGAGCCTAACATGGGGAACCTTATCAAATGCCTTACTAAAATCCATGTACACCACTGCACTACCTTCATCAATGTGTTTTGTCACATCATCAAAGAATTCAATAATGTTTACGAGGCATGACCTGCCCCTCACAAAGCCATGCTGGCTATCTCTAATTAAACTATGGTTTTCCAAATAATCATAAATTCTGTCTCTCAGAATCCTCTTCAATACTTTATCCACTATAGACGTAAGACTGACTGGACTTTAATTCCCAGGATTATCCTTATTTCCTTTCTTGAACAAGGAATAATATTTGCCATCCTCCAATCATCTGGTACCACTCCAGTGGACAATGAGGACGCAAAGATCATCGCTAAAGGCACAACAATCTCTCCCCTCGCTTCCTGTAGTAACCTAGGATATATCCTGTCTGGCTCAGGGTATTTATCTATCCTCATGGTTTTCAAAATTTTCAGTACATCCTCCTTCTTAACGTCAACCTATTCGAGCATATCAGTCTGTTTCACACTGTCCTCAGAAACTTCCATGTCAATCTCACTAGTGCATACTGAAGCAAAGTATTCATTAAGGACCTCCCCACACTTCCTCCAACTCGAGGTGCAAGTTCCCTCCACTATCCCTGATCAGCCCTTTCCTCACTCTGGCTATCCTCTTGTTCCTCACATAAGTGTAGAATGCCTTGGGGTTTTCCTTAATCCCATCTGCTAAAGCTTTCTCATGCCCCTTTCTAGCTCTAAGTCAGTTCCTTCTTGTAACCCTCTGAAGCCCTGTCTGATCCTTGCCTCCTCAACTTTAAGTAAGCTTCCTTCTTTCTCTTGACTAGATGTTCCACATCTCATGCCATCTAAGGTTCCTTCACATTACCGTATCATCCTTGCCTCAGTGGAACAAACCTATCCAGCACTTGCAGCAAGTGCTCCATAAATAACCTTCACATTTCTGACGTGCATTATCCTGAGAACATCTGGTCCCAATTTAGGTGCCCCAGTTTTAAGATTAGATTAGATAACTTACAGTGTGTTCGGTCCAACAAGTCCACACCAACCCTCCGAAGAGCAACCCACCCAGACCCATTCCCATACATTTACTCCTTCAACGAACACCAGGGCAATTTAGCATGGCCAATTCACCTAACGTGCACATTTTTGGACTGTGGGGGGGAAACCGGAGTACTCGGAGGAAACCCACGCAGACACCGGGAAAATGTGCAAACTCCACACAGACAGTTGCCTGAGGCAGGAACTGAACCTCAGTCTCTGGCGCTGTGGGGCAGCAGTGCTAACCACTGTGCCACCGTGCAGCCCTCATAGCATTGATTCCCCTTCCCTCAATTAAATACTTTCTCATACTGTCTGCTCCTCTCCCTCTCCATTACTATAGTAAAGGCCAGGGAGTTGTAATCACTATCACTGAAATACTGTCCCATGGAAAGATCTAACACCTGTCATGGTTCATTGCCAGGCACCAAATCCAATATGATCTCCCTTCTATTGAATCAGGAACCCTTCTTGGACACACCTGACAAAAATTGCTCCATTTAAACTATTTGAATTAAGGAGGTTCCAATCAATATTAGAAAAGTTAAAGTCACTATGCCAACAACCCTGTTACTTCTGCACCTTTCCAAAATCTGCCTCCCAATCTGTTCCTTCACGTCATTGTCGTTGGGGGGGGGGAGTCTGTAGAAAACTCCCAAAAAGTACTGCTCCTTTCCTGTTTCTGACTTCCACCCATACGTATTTGGTTACACACTTCCTTTCAAAGCCGCTTCTCAAGTTGTATGCAGCTTTTTTATCCCCCAATTGTCAATTCTATTGGCTGATTTGTCAACCTTCTGGCATTGTGGAGGTTTGACATGTTGTAACTGAAAGAGTATTGCTCCCAATACATTTCCCTCAAGTACAGGAATTGTTGTTGGCAATGAATCCATTGGTATTCATGGCCCTCAAGGTTCTTGCTCCAATGAATGTTCTTTCCTATGACAGTTTTCAAAGTGTGAAAGTTATTATTTAATAGTAGATGCCTCAAACCAGAGTTGAATTTTTTCCTTGTTTGATGCCACATTCCCTGAAGTACTGAATAGACTAGTAGCTGGAATCTTAAATACTTTTCCCTTTGAAATGTGGTGTCACTAATGTTAACTATAATTTTAATTTGAAATAAGATCACTAAATTCTGCACAGATCAGGGACAGATCCTATCACCACCTGATCTGTCTGTCAAGAAAGATTGATTTATTTTCTAAAAACTCAAAATCCTAACAGAGCATAACATTGACATTAGCTGAAAACATCACAAAGGATTTTCAACAATCTATCCACATTGATCTACATTTGTGGTTGAAGCTGGCTGAGAATGAAGAAGCTAGTTGAGAATTAAGCCAAAAGTATAGAGAAGAAAAGGAATCCAAATACTCACCCTACAATCAAACCAAAAAAATGGCCAAAAATAGCCACAAAATGTTATTGCCTGGTTATGGAAATTCCTATGCATTCCCTGGTGCCCTTGTTTCTAGTGAGGAAGATTTATGAAGCTAAACATTCCACAATTTTCTGTAATCATAGAATGACAGGTTCAGGAACTCGCAAGATAGGCTGCAATAGTAAATGTAAAAATAGGCACGGCTTCTTTATTTAGTGTTAGCTAATGATTCACAAAGACCGTTTTAAAAGATTACACTCGCTATCAAATTAAGACATTTCCACGAAAGAGAACATCATTTCTCAACTATCTTCACATACAGAAGCAACACTTACACCTCCAATCCAAAAGATCAAAATTTAGACATCAAATCATATTGACAAAATCATAAATTAACATGGCATATCCATGTACAATTCATCCTGTGTTTTTCATGTCATTTTTTGTTTTCATGCACACTCAATTGTATACCAATGTTTCAGTAACTGTTATTTCTACATGGTTCTGTGATGTAAATAATTTGATAAAGCAGTATGTTGGAATTAGTCTATATCACATATTTACCTTATGACAATTTACTATTTCATCACATAGGACACTGAAACTTAATTGCTGGCAATACACCTATAATGATGTAACTGTTTAATCAGGTTTAAAAAAGTCAGTTTGGTTCATTAGTAACACTGCAGCACTTCACCGCAATTTAGGTTGAATTCATACTGAAGGAGTACTGCATCTGAAGATGTCAACTTTGGGATAAAATATTAAACAATAGTCCTGACTGTTTATTCATTTGAGCATAAAAAAATCCTATGGCACTGTTTACAGAAGAACAGAAGGGTTATCCTGGCCCAAAGTATATTCTTCAGCCAACAGATAAAACAACCATTTACTTAACTGCTGTATGTGGTAATAAACTATTTAATTACACTTGGCTACATAACAGTGATTGCACTTCAAAAATAATTTATTAGCTGTGAAGTGTTTTGCAATGTGTTGAGGACATGTAAAATGCAATGTAAATAATAGGTGTTCCATCCAAAAAGGATGACATGATGATTCGAGCTAGCTCAGTGGAGGAATCAATGATCTGTGAACCTGTCAGAATCTGAGTCTTGAGTTTGGGAAGTGTTATCAAAGAAGGTTTGGTGAGATGTTGCATCTGCAGCCACTCTATGACTTTGGTGAATGTCTATTGCAGCAGGTGAGCTACCAATAAAGTGCTTGTTTTGACTTAGATGGTGTCAAGCTTCACTCATTCAGACAAGTGAAAAATATATCACTCTTCAGATCTGGGACGTTTATGCAGTTGTTTCTTGACATCACATGGAATTCATCAAATTGGCTCAAAACTGACAACTCTTGCAGTAGGAATCCTAAAAGGAGGTAGAGATGGATCATTCTGACTGAAGTTGATTGCAAACACTTTTGCCTCGTCTTTTACATGTACCGTATTGAGGGAATGAAGGGTAGAAATGGCACTGGTCAGAATTTTCCAAACATGTTTAGATACAGAGTCTGGAGAATTGGAGAAGTTATAATATTTGTTTACGAAGATAAGTTCAGCAACTACTGGTTAGTCACATTACTGTTAGGAATGGAAAAGCTTGTACAAACAACAATATGGGATTAATTAATAGAGGTTAGCACAGATTTGAAAAGGTAATTCTTTAATTGCTTTTTACTGCAGTAATGGAGAAAGCTGATGAGGGTAATGAGTCAATTGAGGGGAATGCAGATGACATGGTATTCATTAAATAAAGTTGTTGAATTGCTACATAAAATTGCAGCACATAAAATAATGTGGAAAAGTGACAACAGCAATATGAAGGAGGTTGAATGACAAAACGGGAGTAATGGTGAATGGTTGATTTCCGTTGTGGAACGGAATTTTGGGGTAGGTACTAGTATCACTTATTTTACTGACCTCTATTAATGACCTACATTTGGGTGTTCAGGCAACAATTTCAAAACATGCATCTGACATAAACATTAGAAATATCATGGAACAGAGTGGTTTTAACTTTCTAAAGGACAAAGGCAAGCTGATGGAAAGGAGAAATAGATGAAATCTAACATAGAATGCTTTTATAGATGCATTTTTTCTAGGGAGAGTAACAGTAGGCAATATACAGTAAAAGATGTAAATTTGAAAGGGGGTGCAGGAGCAGTGGACCTGAGGTAGAAGTTTTTGAAAATCCCCAGGCAGGTTGAGGACACCATAAATATACAGGATTCTAGGCTTTACAAAAAAACAGAGTAACACAGAAAGACAAGGAAGGTTACCTTTATGCAACAATGGTTTGGTCTCAACCAGAGCATTGTTTCCAATTTTGGAGACTTTAGGCTGGACATGAAAATACTAAAGAAATTCCAAAAACAGAGTTCTGCAAATGCAGTCCCTCATCCACTGAATCACATATATGGATAGATTAGAGAGGCTGGGGCTGTTTTCTTTGCAAGTGAAGAGATTCCATAAACATAGAAATTAGGAACACTAGTGGATCATTCTGCTCCTTGATCTCATTCTGCCATTTAACATGTTCATGGCTGATCCTCTGTCTCAACATTATGCACCTACTTACTTCCCATACCTCTGGACACCTTTAACCTCCAGAAAGGAGGAAGCATATGTCAAGTATAAACAGCAGAGATCGAGTTAATCCCTAGAGAAGTATAAAGGCAGTAGAAGTATGCTTAAAAGGGAAATCAGGAAACATGACATACCTTTCGTAAATAGGGTTAAGGTGAATTCGAAAGGATTTTATAAATACATTAAGGACAAAAGGGTAAGTAGGGAGAAAATAGAACCCCTAAAAAATCAGTAGGGCAGCCTATGTGTGGAACCGCAGGAGATGGGGGAGATACTAAATGAGTATTTTGCATCACTGTTTATTGCGGAAAAGGATATGGAAGATATAAAATTTGGGGAAACAATAGCAACATCTTGAAAAATGTCCATATTACAGAGGTGGTGGTGTTGGATGCCTTAAAACACTTAAAGGTGGATAAATCACTGGCATCTGATCAGGTGTACACTAGAAGTGATTGCTGGACCCCTTCCTGAAATATTTGTACCATCAATAGCCACAGATGAGGTGCCGAAAGACTGAAGGTTGGCTAAGGTGTTGCCACTATTAAAGAAAGGTGGTAAGGAAAATCCAGGGAATTATAGACTGGTGAGCCTGACAGTGGTAGTGGGCAAGTTGTTAGAAGGAATCCTGAGGAACAGGATTTACATATATTCGGAAAGGCATGGACTCATTAGGGATAGTCAACATGGCTTTGTGCGAGGGAAATCGTGTCGCGCTGACATGTTTGAGTTTTTAGAAGAAGTAACAAAGAGAATTGATGAGGGCAGAGTGGCGGATGTGATCTTTATTGACTTCAGTAAGACAGTTCAACAAGGTTCCTCATGGTAGACTGGTGAGCAAGATTAGATTGCATGGAATACAGGAAAAACTAGCCATTTGGATACAGAACTGGCCCGAAGGTAGAAGACACAGGGTGGTGAATGGGGGGGGTTGCTTTTCAGACTGGAGGTCTGTGACCAGCAGTGTGCCACAGGATTGGTGCTGGGTCCACTGCTTTCCATCATTTATGTAAATAATCCGGATGTGAACAGAGGAGGTATGGTTAGTACATTTGCAAATGACACCAAAATTGGAGGTGTAGTGGACAGCAAAGAAGGATACCTCAGAGTACAATGGGATCTTGATCAGATGAGCCAAAAGTGGCAGATGCAGTTTAATTTAGATAAATGTGAGGTGCTGCATTTTGGAAAGTCAAATCAGGAAGGACTTACATTCTTAATCCACTGGGGAGTGTTACTGAACAAAGAGACTTTGGAGTGTAGGTTCATAGTTCCTTGAAAATGGAGTCACAGATAGATAGGATAGTGAAGACAATGTTTGGTATGCTTGCCTTATTGGTCAGTGCATTGAGTATAGGATTTGGGAGGTCATATTGAGGCTGTAAGGGACACTGCTTCGACCACTTATGGAATACTGAATTGAATTCTGATCTCTCTGCATCCTCCATAAGGATGTTGTGAAACTTGAAAGGGTTCAGAAAAGATTTACAAGGATGTTGCCAGGGTTGTGGGTATTAGCTATCGGGAGAGGCTGAATAGGCTGGCGTTATTTTCCCTTAAGCATCAGAAGCTGAGGGGTGTCCTTATAGAGGTTTATAAAATCATGAGGGGCATGGATAGGGTAAATAGAAAAGGTCTTTTCCCCAGAATGGAGGACTCCAAACCTAGAGGGCATAGGTTTAGTGTGAAAGGGGAGAGATTTAAAAGCGACATAAGGGACAACTTTTTCATGCAGAAGGTGGTGTGTGTATAAAGTGCCAGAGGAAGTGATGGAGGCTGGTACAATTACAACATTTAAAAAGCATCTGGATGGGTACATGAACAGGAAGGATTTAGAGGGCTATGGGCCAAATGCTGGCAAAGGGGACTAGATTAATTTAGGCTACCTGGTCAGCAAGGAAAAGTTGGACCGAAGGGTCTGTTTCCATGTTGTATGTCTCTGTGACTCTAAATCAGGGTTTTAGTGACTTAGTCTCCATAACCTTCTGTGGTAGAGAACTCAGCAGGTTTGTTATCCTTTGTTTAGATTAAGAACGTAAGTTTCCAATTGGACTCCTTCACTTTCTACCCAATGAATTCTATCATATGATGGTTATTTTGTTCAAATGGACCTCTTATATGAAGATTATTAATTAACGCCCTGCTCATTGTACAATACAAAACAAAACATAGGGTTGCCTATTCCCCAGTGGATTCCTCAACATACAGGTCAACAAAACTATCGTACATACTCCTATACATTCATGGGTTTCAGAAAGCAATTGGACAATTACCTCAATAGAAAATATCTGCAGGAATGTAGAGAAATGGTGAGATATTGGATTAGCTATGGTGTGATAGGTCGCTGGGCTTTGATTTCATCCATTTATTGATTCTTCCCTCTTATTGGTTCTGTTACCAGTTGCTCCAAGTCCAGTTTAGCAGACGTGGCCTTTAGGATTCAGTGAGCCAGATTTGTAGTGATGCTATCAAGCACTCAATGATGGACATTGTGAGTACACACTGTTCCATTCTTGTCCTCAAAGTGGCACTCAAAATGCAGGAGTAACAATTCATCAGTTGGGGGAAGCCAATAGGTGGTATCCAGCAGGATGTTTTGTTCTCTATATTTGATCCGATGCCATGAGACTTATTGATGGTCAGAATCAATGTTGAAGACACTGCCTCCCCCTCCCAGTTGTATATCACTTTTCCTCCACCTACAGAGGGCAAATTACCTCGATTTGAGCAGCCTCTTGAAGATTCCACAAATATCAATCAGTGTGATAACGTATTAACAGAAGCTGCTGCCATGCACAGATCTTGGAGATCCACGCAGTGACAAAGAAAGTTGCAGAAAATGTAGATAGTGTATCTGCCCTGCCAGTGTTCCTGGATATACCAAGGGATGATGCTGGAGAAGTCTAAGACAATGGCTGAAAGTATGAATTTTGAGAGTATGACTATAAAAAGAGTATTGCTTGACTAATTTGCAGGATAGCTCTTCCAGTTTTGGCTTAAAATTCCAGATGCTAGTGAATAGAATATTGAAGGTTTAACTAGGCTGGTTGCGCTTACATCACATCTATATCCCATTTGCCGAGGTTGATCAAGTGGCCTGTCCAGTTTTAAGTTTTGTTGTAGTTTGGCATAGCTTTCGAGAGCACTGAGTGACTTGCTAAGCCATTTCAGATGGAGTAAGGCGCCAACCATATTGCTGTGCAAGTGGAATTATATACAGGCCAAATCAGGTAAGAATGGAAAATTAGTGAACCAAATGGGTTTTATAATAGTTTAGTAATTACACATTCACCATTACCAAAAATAACTTTATTCTTGATTTATTTAATCAACCAAATTTAAATTCTCCAACTGGTGTAATGGTATTTGAATTTATGCTTTCTGTTTATTAGTCTGGATTAGTTTTTGGATTACCTGTCCAGTCACATAATCACAATGCTACCATTCCCTATAATTGTGGACATATGCTCTTATGCCTCTGTAAATTTGCTATATCAAGTACAGTATGCAAAATATTGCAAGGAATTATTCTTCCTTCAATACTTGCTAAGAAAAACATAAGAATCTCCCCATACAGCGCCACCAATAATACCAATTCAGCACCTTAGCAAAATCAAAGCATCACTACCCTAGCATTGTGTACTAATATTCCAACACAATGGTTGACTTGTTTAAAATACATTTTAAAAATCACTAAACAATGTATACAGAGTAATTCATACATAAATGTATCAGCTTATAAGCTGAAGCCTTTTTATCCAGTGCAAAATGGAAACCAATTAAGCTCAAAGCTCAGAATCATATAAATTATGAGTGCGATATCACACTCTAACACAGTCAACTGTTTGTGCATTGACTGCACTTGGCTTTAGGTCAAAATTCTCAAGAAAGAGCTTTTAGCAGCCTTCACTGATCCTCTTTTGACTTGATTGAATTTGATTTGATTTACTATTGTCACATGTACCGAGATACAGCAAAAAGTAATTTTGTGTGCTAACCAGAAAAATCATACCTTACATAAATGCATCAGGGAAACAGAACAGAATATAATGTTATAACTACAGAGAAGGTGCAGGGAAAGATCAACTCTAATGTATGAAAGGTCTATTCATAAGTCTGATAGCGGGGAAGAAGCTGTTATTAAATCTGTTGATACGTATTTTCAAACTTTTATGTCTTCTGCCTGATGGAAAAGGATGGAAGAGAGTATACTGTGGTGGGAGGGATCTTTGATTATGTTGGCTACTTTCCTGAGGCAGTGGGAAGGGTAGAGAGAGTCAATGGAAGGAACTTTGATCGCGGCTATGGGGAATAACTCTGTCTCTGCGGTCGCCGCAGCCACTTCCGCCCCCAGTGACGTCACTAACCTACACGCCCACAATGCTGCATGTGTCTCCGCCCCCACGCCGATCTCCACGCCTAACCCCGCTCCCCCGGCGAGTTCCGTCACCACGCCTAACCCCGCCCCTTCGCCGATCTCCGACTGCATGCCTAACCCCGCCCCCACACCTATTTCCGTCACCACGTATAACCCCGCCCCTTCGCCTATCGCCATCACCACGCCCAACCCCGCCCCCCCACCAATCCCCCGCCCCGCCCCC
>NC_057739.1:37036672-37049173 GCF_004010195.1 Chiloscyllium plagiosum | reverse complement strand
CCCACCCCAGTCTGACCTTTCACCCTCACCTTGACCTCTTTCCACCTATCACATTTCCGACGCCCCTCCCCCAAGTCCCTCCTCCCTACCTTTTATCTTAGCCTGCTGGACAAACTTTCCCCATTCCTGAAGAAGGGCTTATGCCCGAAACGTCGATTCTCCTGTTCCTTGGATGCTGCCTGACCTGCTGCGCTTTTCCAGCAACACATTTTCAGCTCTGATCTCCAGCATCTGCAGACCTCACTTTCTCCTTGTCAGACTATACCCTTAAGTAAATCCATGAACCACTGAGAAACAAAGTTAGGAATTTTAACATTTTGTCATTCTTCCCTAAGGTCCAGAATTTGAAGGAGAGACAGAAGGACAACAACATGACTGTAGAATTCTGTTCCACTCTTGACTATTTTGGTTGTAGCTCACCTATGAGATGTGGCAACCTTGAGCAATTTCAGATATTAAAAATCCATGTATACCATTATAGGTTACTACACAGTGACAAGGATAGGAAGTGTCGCTGACTTCTCTGTTCTTGGATGCTATGGGATGCAAAGCACAATTCTACCATTTCCCACAACAGTTCAAATGAAATCACCTGTCCCAAAATATGATAGGAATCAAACTTAAGACCATTGTTCCCAAGTTGACTTAATACTATATCACAGTATATTTATCCAATTAAACACAAACAACAAATTAGCAAATACACTAATCATTACTGAATACAAAATGTCAGTGATAAAGAACTCACTATATCAAGGAAAGCAAAATTTAAATGAATTCCATTGTAGATTACTATTTTGCAGAAACAAACCAATATGAGTTGTGATGCAAAGAGCTTAGTTAGTAAATCGTCCTTGCATAATGAAATTTCCAAAATGAAGTCAATCAATTCATTCAAACGCTGAGGAACTCAAGACATCCCAGCCACCCCAAACAGCAACAGCTATCACTCAATGTGATCGTCCAATTCGTTTAAAAGTAATGGATAGTAGTGCCATACATGACGTATTTACAAAGATAAGGATAGGACTAACATTACAGCTAATGGGCATTTTTGTTTAATTGCCCATCCCTAATTATCCACGGCAGTTAAGAGGAGAAAGTGAGGTCTGCAGATGCTGGAGATCAGAGCTGGAAATGTGTTGCTGGAAAAGCGCAGCAGGTCAGGCAGCATCCAGAGAACAGGAGAATCGAAGTTTCGGGCATAAGCCTGAAGAAGGGCTTATGCCCGAAACGTCGATTCTCCTGTTCCCTGGATGCTGCCTGACCTGCTGCACTTTTCCAGCAACACATTTCCAGCACGGCAGTTAAGAATCAACCACTGTGCTGTGGGCCCAGAGTCACATGTAGGCCAGACCATGCAAGGATGCAGTTTCCTTCCCTAAAGGGCATTGGTGAACCAGATGGATTTTTCTAACAATCAATAATAAATTCATGGTCATCATCGGACTTTTAATTCCAGATTTTCATTGAATTCAAATTCTATCATCTGCCATGGCAAGATTCAAGCCTGGGTCCCCAAAGCATTACCTGGATCTCTGGATTAACAATCTAGTGATATTACCATTAGGCCATTGTTTGGAGCTACTTTTTTTTAACAAAAGAGAAGATTTATGGGTGATGTGATGGGTCTTTAAAATTATAAATGAATTGGATATTGGATTGGTTGTGGAAAGAGTGTTTTCACTTGTGGAAGAATCCAAAATTAGTGGCCATACATGAAAGATATTTAGAAATAAATTCCTTAGGGAAACAAAAGCAAATTTCCAAAAAATATCTACTCAGATTAGTTAGATTGTGGAACTTGCTACTTGCTTGGGATAAGTGGTTCAGCCAAACAGCTTATTGTGCTTTCAGAAAGAAACTATACACGACAGGTGGGAAGGAGAAAAAAACAGACGTATGCTGACAGGCTGAGAATGGTAAAAATCTGGAAGTGTGTGAGCACTGCGGATGCTGGAAATCAGAGTCAAAGAGTGTGGTGCTGGAAAGGCACAGCCGGTCAGGCAGCATATGAGTAGCAGGAGAATCAATGTTTTGAGCATAAGCTCTTCATCAGGATTGAGGGGGTGGCTCAAGGGGACTGATAGATAAGTGGGAGGGGGGTGAGGCTGGGGAGAAGGTAGCTGGGAATGCGATAGGTAGATGAAGTTGGGGGTGAAGGTGATAGATCAGAGAGGAGGGTGGAGTGGATAGATGGGAAGGAAGATGAACAGGTAGGACAAGTCAAAAAGGTGGTGCCAAGTTGAAAGGTTGAATCTGGGATAAGGTGGTGGGGGGGGGGGGGAATGAGGAAACTGGTGAAATCCACATTGATCCCATGTGGTTAGAGGGTCCCAAGGCAGAAGATGAGGCGTTCTTCCTCCAAGTAAAGGAAGTACAGGAACTACACATCCTTGGCGGAGTGGGGGGGGGGCAGTTAAAGTGTTCAGCCATGGGACGGTGGGGTTATTTCATGCCTGTGTCCCAGAGATGTTCTCTGAGGTGTTATGCATGTAGGCGTCCTGTCTCCCCAATGCAGAGGAGCACATGTGGAGTAACAGATACAGTAGATGATGGGAGTGGAAGTGCAGGGAAATCTGTGACGAATGTGCTTTGTGAAGGCTGCTTTGGGGCCTTGGATGGAAGTAAGGGGGGAGGTGTGGGCGCAGGTTTGCAATTCTTGCTGTGGCAGGGGAAGGTGCCGGGAGGGAAGGGTGGGTTGGTGGGGAACATGGACCTAACAAGGGAGTCATAGAGTCAAAGAGTCATAGAGATGTAGCGGAGGAAATGGTCTTCACAGAACGCAGATAGGGTCGGGGAGGGAAATATTTCCCTGGTGGTGGAGTCTGTTTAAAGGTGGCAGAAATGTTGGAGGATAATACAATGTATCCTGAGGTTGGTGGGTACTCACATAGGCCCCAGCTATGCCTGTCTCTTTTTTGGGTACGTGGAACAGTCCATTGCTGCAGCTATATCGGCACCATTCCCCACCTCTTCCTCCGCTATATTGATGACTGTATCGGCGCCACCTTGTAATCCCATGTGGAGGTTGAACAGTTCATCAATATCAGTAACACGTTCAACCCCGATCTTAAGTTAACCTGGACCATCTCGGATACTTCCCTCCACTTCCTAGACCTCTCCATCTCCATTACTGGTGACCGACACAACATGGACATCTATTACAAACCTACTGACTCCCACAGCTACCTGGACTGCACGTCCTGTAAAAACGCTATCTCTTATTCCCAATTCCTCTGCCTCCACTGCATCTGCTCCCAGGAAGACCAATTCCAATACAGAACATACCAGGTGGCCTCCTTTTTCAAAGATCGCAATTTCCCCTCCCACGTAGTCAATGATGTCCTCCAGTGCATCTTATCCACTTCCTGCACATCCATCCTCGAACCCCACCTCTCCAAAAGCAACAAGGATAGAACCCCCGGTCCTCAGCGTTCACCCACTGACCTCCATACAGCCCTCTTGACCTGTCCTACCTGTCCATCTTCCTTCCCACCTATTCGCTCCACTCTCCTCTCCAACCTATCACCTTCACTCCCAACTTCATCTACCTATCGCATTCTCAGCTGTCTACCCCCCCTCCCATTTATCCCTCAGCGTCCTTGGGCCACCCCCAAGCTTTTGAGCTTATGCTCAAGATGTCGATTCTGCTGCTCCTCGGATGCTGCCTGACCAGCTGTGCCTTTCCAGCACCATACTCTTCGACTGAGAATGGTAAAAGACAGTAGTGCCTGTGGAATATAAACACCTGCATAGACTAACAGACCAAATGGCCTGTTTCTGTGCTGTGTATTTTACAAAAGCTTTCCTCAAGTCTCCTGAATAATTCACATCAATACTTCTTAAAACAGAGAAATTTATACCAGAACACTACTAAAATTGATCTTCTGCTCCTAATAATCTATACAAAGGTATATAGAACAACTGATTCTGCTTGAATTAGAACAGGAAATGGTTAGAATCTGCTACACATATGGAATCCCTACAGATAGAGGCCATTTCAGACTATTGAGTCTGCACCAATCCTCCAGAGATCATCTCATACTTCACCCTATCCCCTTAACCCATTTACCATGGCTAATCCAGTAATCCATCCAATTTTGGACTGTGGGAGGAAACTGGAGCACCCACAGAACACGTGCTGATAAGGGGAGAACGTGCAAGCTTCACTCAGAAAGTCACTCAGGGCTGGAATCGAATCTGGTCACTGGCGCTATAACACAGAACTAATTAAAGAAAAGTATCCAAGCAAAAGTAGAATCCATTTTTCAATAGCATCATGTGGTGCAGAGATAGGATAAATAGTGAAAATATTTTCCCAGGGATGGGGGAGTCCAGAACTAGAGGGCATAGGTTTAGGGTGAGAGGGAAAAGATATAAAAGGGACCTAAGAGGCAACTTTTTACACAGAGGGTTGTGCGTGTATCAAATGAGCTGCCAGAGGAAGTAGTGGAGGCTGGTACAATTGCAGCATTTAAAAGGCATCTGGATGGGTATATGAATAGGAAAGGTTTAGAGGGATATGGACTAAGTGCTGGCAAATGGGACTAGATTAGGTTAGGATATCTCGTCGGCATGGACAAGTTGGATGAGATGGCCCTCCTGATGAAAGACTTTTGCCCGAAACATTAATTTTTCTGCTCCTTGGATGTTGCCTGACCTGCGGTGCTTTTCTAGCACCACACTCTCGACACTAGTCTCCACCATCTACAGTCCTCACTTTTGCCGAGTTGTATCAAAGGATCTGTTTCCGTGCTGTACACCTCTATGACTCTATTTATAGATATTGTAAAATGCAATGCACATCAACAACATTTGAGCAGATTGTTAAAAATCTTATATGCAAGCTTTCCCTATCCTGTCATCAAAATAAGCATGATTTGGAGATGCCAGTGTTGGACTGGGGTGTACAAAGTTAAAAATCACACAACACCAGATTATAGTCCAACAGGTTTAATTGGAAGCACACTAGTTTTTGGAGCGACGCTCCTTCATCAGGTGGTAGTGCCAATTAAACTATAACCTGGTGTTGTGTGATTTTTAACATCAAAATAAGCAGCGGTTGTGATTAATCTGGCTACACAGCATCAAGGTCATGCCATCTCAAAGCTCCTACAACTGTTCACTTACTATCAGAATAATGTAGAGCAGAGAGCAAACCATATTCAGACCATTAAGTCTGTGTTGGTCACATCTATTCTTTTATCAATAAACTTGCAAGATTACTATTGTTAACCTCTTACTCCCTATCAAAATGACTACCTCAGTTTCTGCTATTGTTCGGGTACAATGTTCAAGATCCTGACAAATGAAAATATTTCCTTTCAACCAATGTTTGGCTAATGTCTTTGAAACTATCATCTCTGATTATTGGCACATTGATCAGGAGGACCAGGTTTTTCTCTATCTGCAAAATTAAATTCTCCCATCATCTTGAAAACTACATTTCGGGAACACCACTCCAAACTAGCTACCAGTTAACAAAAAAAAAGTCTGTTCACCTCCACCATTTGCTTCCTGTCACTTAATCAATTTTGTATTAATTTGGGTATTTCCCCCTCAAATCTATGTGTTTTTACTTTCCTAATCAGCTTCCCATAGGCATTTTGTCAAATGCCTTCTCAAAGTTTATCTAATACAACACCTATTGCATTGCACTGATTGAATTATTTGTTGACTTAACTGAGAAAGTCAGTCAAGTTAATCCAGTGTGATCTATCATTAATAACTCTATGCTGAATCTCCTTTGCAAATGAAAGTTTATCATTTTATGATAATGATTACCAATAATTTTATTGCTACCAAAGTTAGTTGACAGCCCTGTAGCTTTTTGGTTTGTCCCTCTCCCTTTTCTTGAAAAAGCAGCTTAATATTGTGTGTCCACTGGTTCTCAAAGTTATTTAGTCAAAGGGTCCCTTTTCAAATCGATTTGAATTTGTGGACACCAAATTTAATATGTACTGCATGCAAAAAAGTGTTTTAATGTTACTTTTAAGAACTCAGCTATTTACTTACATCTATTTACAGTCAGACACAGAGACCCTAATGCACTTCCAGCATTTCTCAACACATATCTCTTCCTCATGAGATGAGCTCACTCTACACTGATCATTGTTCTTGCCTCACATCAATTCTGTCTCTGGCCGTCACTCATTTAATCACAGATCCCCATAAAGTTTCTATGCACCCAAGTTTCAGAACCACTGGTCTAGTGGTTATACTCTTTTACCAATAAGGATCAAAGAATGGTGGCCAATGCCTCTGTTACATATATGTAATATCATAGGCATTTCATTGGGATCAGATGACTTCCTGTTTTAAGTGATGCTAATCTTTTTAGAATATCTTCAAGGTATCTTGTTCATAACTTCTCTCTCCTATTCAAAGCATCTTTATGTCATGCACTGCCTTTGCGAAGATAGATATAAAATACTTTACTCACTACTATGCTACTGCATAGATTTTCCTTTGGAACTGTAATAGGTCCAGTATTTTCCTTTGCTGATCATGAATACTTTAAATCTATAAAATGTTTAGAGATCAATTCAATGTTACCTCCTAACATTTTCTTGTAAACATATATTTGCTTCCATATTAACTTTTTCTAATTGCTTCTGTATTTTAATACAATCTTTGCGGTAATTAACCAAATCTGTCTCCTGAGGTTTGTTACAACTCTACTTTTCCTATTTAATTTTAAATATTTATTGCTTTTCTCACCTGGGGGCATGAGCTTTGGATGCCTTTCTTGCCTTCACCCTTCAAGGATATATAGCTATTTTATACCTGGAACTTTCTTATCTCTTAATGTTTTATTTTGCTCCACCACTGAGCAGTAATTTTCTCCAAATGTCTATTTTATTTCTAACTTGTTAATAGAATATGAAGTTGTCTTCCCCAATTACCATTCTTGAACTGTCCAGTACATGGCGGACACGTACAACAGCAGTGCTGTTAGAGTTCCAGATGAGATTTTGACCCAGTGACAGTGAAGAATGGTGATAGAGTTCCAAGTTAGGACTGTGTGTGTCTTGGAGGAAAACCTGCAGATGGTGCTGTACCCATGCAGCTACTGCCCTTGTCTTTCATAGTGGTAGAGGTCACAGTGTTGTAAGGTATTATCAAAAGAGATTTGATGTGTTGCTACAATACATCTTGTAAAACGGTACACATTGTTGCCATTATGCACTGATCGCATAGGGAGCAATAATGAAATGGTGGATGGCATGCTGATCAAGTGCTTTGTTCTGAATGGTATTGACATTCTTGAATGTTGTTCAAGTTGCACTTGTTCAAGCAAATGGAAAATATTCCATCAACTCTTGACTTGTGCTTTATAGATGGTCAGCAAGCTTTGGGGAAGTGAGAAGCTGAGTTGCTCACCACAGAATTCGCAGCCTCTGACTTGTTTTTGTAACCACAATACTTATATAAGTCTGTAAGTTAGCCCAAGGAGCTTGAAGGTTGTTTTCAGACGTAGATAATATAATCAGTGAGAGTCTCTGGTGAAGCACTGGTGGTATATCCCGCCTCTCTATTTATAGGTCTTGGTTTCTTAAGATGGATGATGTCATTTCCGGTTCTTTTTTTAAGGGAAGTAGATAGAATCTAAGTCAATGTGTTTATTGATGGAGTTCTGGTTAGAATGCAATGTCTCGAAGAATTCTCATGCGTGTCTTTTTGTCTTACATCAAAGACATAGCAGAAATGACCTCCAGAATACTCAGAACCCTTGGCATCATGGTAGCCCACAAACCTACCAACACATTTAAACAGAGATTAATGAACCTAAAGGATCCAGTAGATACCACCAGCAAAACTAACGTCATTTACAAGATGCCATGCAAGAACTGTAAAAAATACTACATCGGACAGACTAGCAGGAAACTTGCCACCAGGATACATGAACACCAACTGGCCACCAAAAGACACGACTCACTCTCACTGGTCATACAGACCAAGAAAGACACTACTTTGACTGAGACAACACACACATCCTAGGACAGGCAAAACAAAGACGCATTCGAGAATCCTTACAGGCATTGCATTCTAACCATAACTCCATCAACAAACACAGCAACTTAGATCCTATCTACCTTCTCTTGAAAAGAAATGAACCGGACATCACCCACCTTCAGAAACCAAGACCTTTAAACAGAGAGGCGGGACATACCACCAACACTTTATCAGAGACTCTCACTGAAGATGTTACCTAGTGTGGTGACGAAACATCTGAAAACAAACCTTCAAGCTCAGAGAGCTAATTTACAGACTTATCATCAATCTGAGCTACAAATCTTCTCAAAAATCGCTAATAATACTTATATAGCATAAGAAATAAAAACAGGTGAAGGACATCCAGTCAATCAAACCTGCTGTGAAATTAAATGAGATTATGGTTGATCGAAATATGGCCTAAACCACACATCCCTGCCTGGCCCACAGAACCTTTAACCATTATGCTCATTGAGATCCAAAGGAATTTGAGGTAATTTCATTAAACATAAAAGATTCTGAACAGGGTGATAGGTAGATGCTGAGGAGATAAGACCATCTTGCCCCTTATGGAGAAATCCATAACTGGGAGACAAATTTCAGAATAAAAGGTCTCCTATTTGAGAGAGATTAACATGGTAAAATTGAAGATGGAAGGCAAGATTACAGCAGCATGAAGTCATGATTTGGAGATGCCAGTGTTGGACTGGGGTATACAAAGTTAAAAATCACACAACACCAGGTTATAGTCCAACAGGTTTAATTGGAAGCACACTAGCTTTCGGAGCGTCGCTCCTTCATCAGGTGGTAGTGGAGGGCTCAATCCTAAAAATCCTAGGATTGAGCCCTCCACTACCACTTGATGAAGGAGCAACGCTCCGAAAGCTAGTGTGCTTCCAATTAAACCTATTGGACTACAACCTGGTGTTGTATGATTTTTAATTTAGCAGCGTGAAGAGGTGTGTAGGTGGAGGTTTTAAATCAGAAGCAGTGGACTAAACACCTGAGAATAAATGACAACAGGTTAGGAAACACACACTTTTTGTCTGGTCATACTCCATTTGTTTGCCTACTTCTATCACACCTACTGATACACTGTTACTTAACTGCTGCTTTATAATGCGCATTCTGTTTCTTTCACTGTGGCACGCACCCACACCTCTTTCTTTTCTCAATGCTCCTCTTTCTCTCCTCATTGTTCTTCATAGTTTTCTGTTCTGAGTTATCAATGTTGATATTTAGAGGTATTCTTAAACACTAATCACAGGCTGCAAGCAATTAGGAAACAAAAAAGTGGTATGTTAGTCTTTACTTCAAAGGGAAAAGATTATAACAGTGAAGTGGTCAATGCAAATGTACAAGGCTTTAGTGAGACCATTCATCTATAAGTCTGCATACAGTTTTGGTCTTCTCACCTAAGGATATACTTTGGTGTATAATGGAGTTCACAAGAGTGATTCCTGATTTGAGCAGATTGTCTTACGAGGAGAGTCTACATGCTAATATTTCTTAAAATTTAAATAAAAATAACCCCATGAAATTATGAAGGGACTGACTTGACAGTGTCAGAATATGGGATCAACCATTTTGGACTGAGATAAGAAATTTCCTCACCAAAATGTTTTGAATTTTTGGAATTCTCTACTCTTAGACACTGTGGACAAGTCGACATCACAGATACTTGAATACTAAGGCAAACAAAAAAATGTGGTAGTAGTTCAGTAAAGTGTAGATCCTTGAATATCAGCTATGATCTCACTGAATTGGCAGAGCAGGCACAAGAGGCAAAATGGACCCCATCTCCTTAAACGTAGGTGTTTCTCTTTCATCTGTTGTCTTAGACTTCTTTACCTCTTCCAATAATCAGAAAAAAGGGCATTTTGCTACAGATTAAAACTTCAGGAACTGGAACAGATGGTTTTCAGACTGAACCACAAACCAGCATAGAAGTATCAAATGAAACAGTAAAACATTAAACCAGAACTGCCAGGAACATAATATTTTTTGAAACAAAAAGCATTGTAGAAAATTAGCCTTGAAAAGGACGCTGAAAGAAAAAGGAAAATAATTAACAATTAAACATTCACAAAACGTTGATGGTAACGAAAGTGGGGAAGAGAATTCAGAAACCAACACCACAGTGCCACCAAGTGCCCAATGCCTGCAACTATTAAGATATAAGTTCATACAAAAACTGCAAATAAGTTTCAAAGTTTTACCATTTTAAACCTTGACTTGACAGTTCCTAAAAATTGTACTGGGGCAGTGTGTATATATGACCAATGTTTACCGACCTGCAGAAAGGAATTTAAGGATGTGACAATAAGATATCTCTTTTGGTTAAAGCAGGTTTTAGAAGATTATTGTGTAGAGCAGAAAACTCGTGAAAATATTGTAGAATGTGAATAGCAGGCTATATGAGGTTAATACCCTACATAAAATTCTGTTAGGTCAAGAGTTGACTAAGACAATATGTGTACATTTTAACTCTTTCCAACGCTTTTCAGGAGAATAGATAGAAACAGGATTTCAGTTCTCACAATGAATTCACAACAAGGGTTTTCTCAAAGGTGAAGGATGAGCTGGGTAGCTTCTCTCTCTAAACACATTCAAGTGAATTCCAAACAATATATAAACCAACGATGTAAATTCTAGGCAGGTGATTTCTAGCAAGTTCATTATGTAAAAAACAGCAGCTCCATGTACTTGACTGTTGAGTGCACTCAAACCATGTCATTTCTAATAATGACATATTACTAATATGTTTATTTCTAATAATAAACTCTATTAATTTTTGAAAATACAAGTCATACCATCTTTTTCATGACCTGGTTGAAAAAAAAAATCAGGTTCAAATTGCCAAATCTAATCTAAATATGCTACTGCCCACAATCCTTTAACATAAATTCTCAAAAACATTAATAACGAAGCATCTTCATAGCAGTGTTCATTGAGTATGTCCAAGTTAGCTGAACAAATGGCATCAGTTCACAAATTAAGCAGTTGGGATTTTATTAAAGGTACTAACCTTAATTGATAATTTGGCGGGCCAAACCTCAATACTGAGGCGATAGAAGGATTAGAGAGTATCACAGGAGAAACAGCCAAGGTACTGATATCTACCATCTTGGGTTGAAACACATATAGTGTATAGCAGAGGAAATGAGCTTAGGATAATTAATTTGAGAAGTGTAAGTTGGATTTAGTACAATGATCAGTCAGGAGCAGATGAATCTCACTCAAAACTGTATTCGGATTCATGAACCCTATGTAAATTAAACCATTGGTGGTTTATAATTGTATGTCACAAGAATACTTTTCATTTTGTCTTCTGTGAACAAAAGATGAATACACATGACATATGGGTCCCTATCACAAAGCCTGCATCACATCATCACTTAGTTAGATTCTGAGCAACAACAATGGCTTCCAGATGACAGGGATATCTGATCTATTCGTGGCAATGATAGATACTGCCAAACATAAGATAATATTTCAATATCTAACTGTGAAAAATGTAAAAAATGGCAACAATTTAATCAGGACAACTTGGTGGAAATCAATTCATTCTATGTTTCTTAATTATGTGGTCCTCAGCCCACTAGAATTTCAATCAGCTAAATGTCTTAGCTTGATTAATGCAGCAATGGGAGTCAATTAAAATGAGGGTAAGTTGAAAGAGATCGGCAGGTTAGGACAGAGCAATTTCAAACAGGTATGTAGGGGGTGATGGATTCTCAGAAGAACGTAGCACGAACAGCCAAGTTTCTGCTATTGAGACTGGCTCTAATGCAACGAGGGGTACGTCGGCTTCCAAGAGATCAAATGTGTTAGGGGATTCTCTAGTCCGAGGTACAGATAGACGTTTCTGTGGCCAGCAGAGAAAAAGCAGAATGGTGCGTTGTTTCCCTGGTGCCAAGATCAAGGATAGCAGAGAAATATTACCTTATGTTTGGCAGCATCAGTGAGGGTGCAGAATGTTCTCACGGGGGAGAGGGACCAGCAAGAGGTCATTGTCCACATTGGAACCAACGATATAGGAAGGGAAAAGGTTGGGATTCTGAAGGGAGATTACAGAGAGTTAGGCAGAAATTTAAAAAGGAGGTCTTCAAGGGTAGTAATATCTGGATTACTCCCAGTGCTACAAGCTAGTGAGAGCAGGAATAGGAGAATAGAGCAAATGAATGCATGGCTGAGGAACTGGTGTATGGGAGGATTCACATTTTTGGATCATTGGAATCTCTTTTGGGGTAGAAGTGACCTGTACAAGAAGGACAGATTGCATCTAAATTGGAAGGGGACTAATATACCGGCAGGGAGCTTTGCTAGAACTGCTCGGGAGGATTTAAACTAGTGAGGTGGGGGGGATGGGACCCAGGGAGATAATGAGGAACGAGATCAATCTGAGACTGGTACAGTTGAGAACAGAAGTGAGTCAAACAGTCAGGGCAGGCAGGGACAAGGTAGGACTAATAAATTAAACTGCATTTATTTCAATGCAAG
>NC_057739.1:37024383-37034331 GCF_004010195.1 Chiloscyllium plagiosum | reverse complement strand
GTCATTTACATAAATGATTTGGATGCGAGTATAAGAGGTACAGTTAGTAAGTTTGTAGATGACACCAAAATTGGAGGTGTAGTGGACAACGAAGAGGGTTACCTCAGATTACAACAGGATCTTGAGCAGATGGGCCAATGGGCTGAGAAGTGGCAGATGGAGTTTAATTCAGACAAATGCGAGGTGCTGCATTTTGGGAAAGCAAATCTTAGCAGGACTTATACACTTAATGGTAAGGTCCTACAGCATGTTGCTGAACAAAGAGACCTTTGAGTGCTCCTTGAAAGTGGAGTCGCAGGTAGATAGGATAGTGAAGAAGGCGTTTGGTATGCTTTTCTTTATTGGTTAGAGTATTGAGTACAGGAGTTGGGAGGTCATGTTGCGGCTGTACAGGACATTGGTTAGGCCACTGTTGGATAATTGCGTGCAATTCTGGTCTCCTTCCTATTGGAAAGATGTTGTAAAACTTGAAAGGGTTCAGAAAAGATTTACAAGGATGTTGCCAGGGTTGGAGCATTTGAGCTATAGGGAGGGGTTGAACAGGCTGGGGCTGTTTTCCCTGGAGTGTCAGAGGCTGAGGGGTGACCTTATAGAGGTTTACAAAATTATGAAGGGCATGGATAGGATAAATAGACAAAGTCTTTTCTCTGGGGTCGGGGAGTCCAGAACTGGAGGGCATAGATTTAGGGTGAGAGGAGAAAGATATAAAAGAGACCTATGGGACACCTTTTTCACGCAGCGGGTTGTACGTGTATGGAATGAGCTGCCAGAGGATGTGGTGGAGGCTGGAAAATTGCAACATTTAAGAGGCATTTGAATGGGTATATGAATAAGAAGGGTTTGGAGGGATATGTGCCGGGTGCTGGCAGGTGGGACTGGATTGGTTTGGGATATCTAGTCGGCATGGACAGGTTGGATTGAAGGGTCTGTTTCCATGCTGTACATCTCTATGACTCTATGACTCTAAGAGCAGAATTTTCATCTATCAATTTCACTTTCCCACCATCCACAGAGCAGTTACGCACCTTTGTGGGGTGTGAATAACCTGTCATTTGATTAGTTTGCTTCAGAGAAATGCATAAGGGAAAATTCCGACAAAATAATCACCGTGTTCACCGCCATTCAATTTAAGAGACTTCTTGTTTATAAATAAAAATAGCATAGGTGTTCCATCCCAATATTTTTGAACTTCATCTTTCAAGTTTTATCAATTCAGCTGAAAAACAAATGAGTATTCAGTCCCACGATATCAAGGTTGTCTTTATGCTTCCTCTTGTAATTCATCTAATTCCATTAAAATAGCCTTCTAGTCTTTTCACTCTCATGTGTTTCTCCATCTGCCCTTAAATCCATCTATACCTTTCACCTCTGTGGTAATATGTTCCACATTCTCACCATTGTCTGAGAAGAGAAGATTCTTCTTAATTCCCTGTTTGATTTTTTAAATAATTATCTTATATGTACGGCCCGGAATTCTAGTTTTGCCCAGGTGAAAACCCTTAGATAATCTTGAACATCTCTAAAAGGTCGCCTCAATTTTCTCTCTTCTAGAAGAAAGAGGCCCAGCCTTATCAATCCTTCCTGACAGATAGAAACTCTCAGTTCTGATATTCTTCTAGTAAATCTTATTTACACTTTCTCCAGTGTCTCGACACCCCCTTTTTAAAAGAGTGACTAGAGCCATTCAGTACTCGAAGTTTAGATTAGATCAGATTAGATTACAGTGTGGAAACAGGCCCTTCGGCCCAACAAGTCCACACCGACCTGCCGAAGCACAACCCACCCAGACCCACTCCCCCACATTTACCCCTTCACCTAATACTACAGGCAATTTAGCATGGCCAATTCACCTGACCTACACATTTTTGGATTGTGGGAGGAAACTGGAGCACCGGGAGGAAACCCACGCAGACACGGGGAGAATGTGCAAACTCCACACAGAGAGTCGCTTGAGGCGGGAAATGAACTCGGGTCTCTGGCGCTGTGAAGCTGCAGTGCTAACCACTGTGCCACCGTGCCGCCCACCAGTGTGGCCCAATCAACAATCTATCCCAATTTAATGTAATATCTGTCTTTCAATTCTATCCCTCTAGAATTGAACACTAATACTTTTTTTTTCCTGGCCTTATTAACTTGCATCACAAATTTTATCAATTTGTACATCTGACCTCCTGGTCCCTCTGATCTTCTGTCCAAATAACATAATTTCTAAAGGGTATGTGTTCTCCTTACTCTTCCTACTAAAATGCAAACATACCACCTTATGCTTGTCTATACTGAAATTCATCTGTACTACAACACCTTGTACTTATACAGCATTTTTAACATAATGCCAGAAGGTGCATCATAGGAGCAGGACAAAGCAAAATTTTACACTGAGGTACATAAGGCTGACTAAAAGCTTGGGCAAAAAGGTACTCTCGAAGGAGGAAAGAAAGGTATAGAAGTGAGAGGATTATGGAAGGAATTCCAGAGTTTAGAGCCTTATCAGCTGAAGGCATAGTTACCAATAGAGCCAATGGAGGTCAGTGATAACTAGGCTAATTAGCGAACAAGATATTGAGAGAGTTAGAGCAAAGGTAGTTTTGGTTGACCTCTGACATAACTCCACAGAGGCTGGTATCCCGTCACCAAGTCACTCTTTATTTACATGTGCAAACTCCTTAATGTTTCCTCAGAGCCAGCTCTCAGTAAATAGAACCTCTGACACTCCTGTTTATAACTGTCAGCTAGGGCTCCCTGATTGGAAGAGATTAACAGCTCCAGTCAGGGAACTCTTATTCCACAAGATCCAACCTGGCTGACCTCATTACAATCACTACATCCCCTTCCCCCTGAGTCCAAGGGCACAGGCCTTTTTTTTTATGCTCCTCTTGGGGACATTTCAGCATCAGCACAGGTTCTTCCAACTCTACCTCTGATATAAGTGGTGTATAATGCACAGTAGCTTGCCTCTTGCACCCAGAGCATCTCAGAAGAAATTCATTCTACTCTTCAAACAGCAAAGGCATCGAGGCTTCAACATCCACCATGCCCATCTCAGATTCCGAGATATCTTCAATGCTTGATGGAGAGGGAGAACCCACAGGTTCCATAACAGTTGGAAAGATAGCCAGATGCATTTTGCTGCCACGCATTTGCAGCTTTCATATGGTTCATGTGCTGGTTCTGAACCATCACACCTACCTGAAATATATACGTCACTGGACCTGATCTTGCATCAACTATGCCTCTGACCCATGCAGGGTAATTCCCATGGCTCCTCCACCAAACTTTGTCCCCTTAAGTAAACTGTCTCTTTCACTTTGCAGAGTCTTGTGTCCATTTCACACCTGCCTGTCGCACTCATACCTCCCATCCCAAACGCTCCCTTCAAGGCTCCAGGACGATCAGAACCTGATGTCTCCTCATTAGCAACTCTGCTGGAGCCATCCCTATAGTTGCTGAGGGGTGGTCCTATAATCAAAAAGGAACTGGGACAGTTTGCTATCTAGTGAAGCTATAGGTTGTTTCTTTAAGCCTGCCTTTGACGTTTGGACTGCTCTTTCTGCCAGACCATTTAATGGATGGTATGGAGATGTCCTTATATGATACATAACATTCCACTTTAGGAAATACTTAAATTCCCTGCAGGTAAACAATGGCACATTATCTGTGACCAACACTTCCGGGAGGCCATGTATTGCAAAAGATGTGTGTAGTTTTTCTATCATTGTCCCAGTGTTTGATGAATGAACTCTATGCACGTCCAGCCACTTTGGGTGGGCATTCACAATGATTAAGAACATTGAGCCCATGGAAGGACCTGCATAGTCAACATGTAACCAAAACCAGGGTTTACAAGGTCATTTCCACAAATAAGGGGGAAGCTGCTGGTGACAATTTTTGTCCTTGTTTGTACTCTGGGCACTGTCCAACTAACGCAACTATGTCTGCATCCAATCCTGGCCACCAGACATAACTTCTCACCAATATTTTCATTTTGGAAGCCCCTGGATGACCCTGGTGGAGTTTAGTCAGTATCTGGCAGCAACCTTTGCTCAGGACAATCACTCCTGTTCCCCATAATAATATACCATTCTCTACTGTGATCTGGTTTCTCCAGGTCCAAAAAGATTTCACTTCTGGTTGTGGTAGCCCTTTGGGTTTCCCTCTTCATTACCAATTGTTTCAGTTTTGTCAGGACAAGATCTTTCTGCACCAAACGTCTGATAGTCAGTTGTATCTGTATCTGTGTGTAGAAAACTTAAAACCATTACGGACTCTTCCAGTGGCAGTACCACTGATGGTGTATCTGCCAGCGGGAGACAGCTCAATGCACCCACATTTGCTACTTGGACTCCCAGACCGTATCCCAACCTGTAATTATATGAATTTAGTATTACAGCCCACTGCAGAATTCAGCCTGAAGCTATAGGTGGCACTGCCTGGTCCTCTTTAAGTAGACCTAGCAGGGATTTGCGGTTCGTTATTATTACAAATTTATATCCGCAAAGGTATTGGTGGAACTTCCTGACTCCAAATATGACTGCCAAGCCTTCCTTCTCTATCTAGGCATATTTATACCTTGCATTAACCAAAGTCCTGGATGCATACACTAGTGGGTGTTCCTCTCCATGGGGTCACTTAAGAGGTAATGCTACCCTGATGCATGTCAATATCACTTAGGATCACAGTGTGCCAACATCTTAAGAGGGTGATACCAGTTCCTTCACTTTCCTAAAGACTATGGCTTGGTTACATGACCATTTCAAAGGCTGATCTATTTTTAAAAGTCGATGCAAAGGTGCCAGGATGGAGCACAGGTTATGTATGAACCTTCCATAATAGTTCACCAGCCCAAGGAAATACCTAAGCACCAGTAGAGATGTGAGAGCTGGGACATCTTTGATCGCCCTTACTTTATCTTCCAACAGGTGTAACCCAGTCTTGCTAACTCTGTAGCCCAAGTAAGTCACTGGGGTGCCTGGAATACATATTATTCCCTTCTGAAGCATATGCCCATCTGTGAGAAACAACTGAGGACTATGTCCAAGTTCTCTAAGTGTTCCTTATTGGTCTTCCCTGTTATTAACACACCATCAAAATTAATGATGACGGAGGGGTAAATCCCTTATAAAATGTTCACCAGTGTCTGCTGAAAGATTGCACAGGTTGACGATACTCTTGGCAAAACAAATGGCACTCTTGTTTATTGGTTCAAATTATGGTGATTAATTGTAGCATACTTCTGGGAATCCTCATCTAACCACAATTGCAAGTATGCATGGCTCATGTCCAACTTCTTGAAAAACAGCCCCCCCACCCCCCCACCAGCTTTACAAATAAACCCTCTGTTACGACACAGAGGTGAACCCTTCTATTAAATCAAATACCCAGAAAAGCTCACCTCCCCTTTTAATCTGTTAAAATATAAGTGACAGAGAACTTCCAAATTCCATTATTCAAAGAAAATAATATCAATTTATTCTTTAACTCTCAAAGTGAACATTAAACAACAACTATTCACAACTCTAAACCCTCTTTCTCTTATCTGCTTATTATCTGCCTCCAAATCTATAACAATATGTTCCAAGAAAAAAAATTATATCAACTTAATTTCAAACCACACAGCAGCTGTTGTCGTCGTCAGTGTCTGTCTTCTTTCGGCTTAAGATCTCCCGGGGTTGTCCTCTTTCTTTTACTGTGAACATTTTTCAAATGCAAAAAGTACCTTTGATAGAGAGTGTTTTTGAATGGCAGTCTTTCTCGATGGCAGTTACTGTCGATGGCAGTTACTCTGTCTAACCTTCAAACTGCCTGCCGTTCTTATTGCCCCAACATCGGATTGTCTCATTGGTTTGATGTTGGCAAAACAATAAATTCAGAATCAATTGGGTTTTAGTATCCTGGGGCATAATTTAAACTGATTGGTTAAATTTGAATTGTTGTCAAAATAACAACCAACTCAGTTATTTATTTCACAGCCAAATGTAACATATTTTCAAATTTCCGGATAATGGTAGCTCGTCATATTACAGGTGCTTGTAAGCTCTCAGCGCAAAACAGCATTCACTCTCTCTTAAAGGTACAGTACATGCCTTCAACTTCATAGCACCTCTATGCGAGGGATTCAGTATTTATCCAGCTTCGAAAAGCAGTTTACCACTTAGTTAAAATCCCCACAAAGGCGAACCAATCTGTCGGGCTTCACAATCAGTATGACCAGTGCAGGCGATTCTGCAAACTGGTTTGATGATTCTTTCAATTTCCACCCTTTTGATTTCTGCCTCTATCTTTGCCTGTAAGGCAAATGGTACTAGATGAGCCTTGCTGAATCGCGGAATTGTTTCCTGGTCGACATGCAAGTTGGCCTTGATCCTTTGATAGTCTGTAAATTATCCTGAAAAGTGTTCAGATATTTAATTACGACTTTACCCAGGAGCCATTTTCTAACTGAAAAACGTTGAGTCAATCTAGGCAAATCTTTCTCAACCAATTTCACCCCATCAAGCTTGGGCTCAATCAGTGGTAACTGAACCAGCTGCCTCTCATAAGAGACCAGAACCAAAGTTGTATTTGTAATCGGTAAAGGATCCCCAGTATAGGTTCTCAGTCTGGCCGAAGACCTGCGCAAACTTAAGGGTTAGAGTCCTGAATGAGTTTTGTCAAAGTCTGGTACTGCGATCACTGAAGCGACAGCACCATTGTCAACCTCCATTAGAGCTGGATGACCATTTAATTATACGTTTACTTTGATGGTTCTGATTTGGATGTTGCAAAGCAACTTAACTGTTCGAAACCAGATGTAGATGGACGTTCCAGGGTGTGCACGTTTCTGGATACTGGCCTAGGAGTTCTCTTACTCAATTTAGGTTGAGTGGGACTCTTTTGCTCAAGTCCACATACCAGCACCAACATGGTTTGCCAAATGCCAAGGTTTGGCTTTCTTTTGGGGTTTTGCTCTGACCTAGAGTCCCGCCGTTCAGGATATGCCCTGAATGGAGTTACACATTTGCCTTTACTCAAATACTATTCCCCACTTTCAATCAGACTGCGAGGGTATCCACTTCCATTGGAATATCCTGCAACTCATATGGTCCACTTGTTGCATTTTCCAATGATAAAGCCAGGTGTAGGGCCTGTTTGAACTCCAGCTGTTAATCTAGAAGGTGCTTTTGCATGATTACATCATTAATCCCACATACCAAACAGTCTGTCAGCATCACATTAGGGGTTAAACCAGTCATATGCCTCTGCTAGTCAGCTTAACCTAGTCAAAAATCGTGATATGGTTTCCCCTGGTTATAGAGTCTAGTCATAGAGATGTACAGCATGGAAACAGAACCCTTGGTCCATCTTGTCCATGATATCCTAAATTAATCTAGTCTCATTTGCCAGCACTTGGCCCATATCCTTCTAAACCCTTCCCATTGATATACCCATCCAGATACCTTTTAAATGTTGTAATTGTACCAGCCTCCACCACTTCCTCTGGCCGCTCATTCCATACATGCACCACGCTCTGTGTGAAAAAGTTGCCCCTTAGATCCCTTTTAAGTCTTTCCCCTCTAGTTTTGGACACCCACATCCAGGGAAACGATCTTGTCAATTTACCCTATCCATGCCCCTCATGGTTTTATAAACCTCTATAAGGTCACCCCTCAGCCTCCGAAGCTCCAGGGAAAACAGCCCCAGCCTATTCAGCCTCTCCCTGTATCTTAGACCCTCCAAGCCTGGCAACATCCTTTTAAATCTTAACTGAACCCTTTCAAGTTTCACAACATCCTTCCTAAAGGTGGGAGACCAGAATTGCATACAATATTCCAAATGTGACCTAACCAATGTTCTATACAGCCGCAACATGAACTCCCAATTCCTGTACTCAATACTCTGACCAATAAAGGAAAGCATACCAAATGTCTTCTTCACTATCCTATCTATCTGTAACTTCACTTTCAAGGAACTCAAATTGCTAAGTATAACCGATAGCATCTCAGAATTAGAGGAGGCTTCGGTTTATAATATTCCTTAACTGAATGAGTCAAATTTTTCAAATAATGACATGATGCCCGAAATGCTTACTCCAACTCAAAGACAACTGTTGTCAGCAAATTTCTTCAGGAGCATGCCTTTCTGTCATCGCCACCGAAATAACTCCGCAGAAGCTGGTATCCCGTGCCAAAGTCACCCTTTATTTACAAATGGAATGTCCTTGACACTGATTCGGTTTCCTCAGAGCCAGCTTTGAGAGGGAACAGACACTCTTTTTATATCTCACAGCCAGAACTCCTTGATTGGACCAGATTAACAACCTCAATCAGAGAACTCATATTCTATAAGCTCCACCTCACTGACCTTGTTACAATCACTACAACCTCAATATATTAGAGAGTGGAATACTGAAGGCCAGCGAGGTATGCATTGGAATGGTCACATCTAGAGATAGATAACATATTATGGATAAGGATTTCAGCAATTAAACTAATAGTTATCCAGAAAAAATTGCAGGATTAAAAATCTAGGTCTAACTCCTGGGTAACGATTAAACTGACCACCCTCGAGATCCAAGATGGCGGCGACCCAGCAAGTCTGAGTCTACAATGCTCCTCCCAAGACTTGGGTAAAGTGGGTCACCCACCCCCACCACACTCACCAAATCATTTATAATAGCTGTTTAATTTAATTAGTTGTTTAATATTAAATTTAAACAATCTAATCTTTAGTAAAAATGACTAAAGGGAAGGGAGCCCGCAGCTCTCAACAAGCAGGAACCCCTCACCCACCCTCTCCAGCTGCAGCCGAGGCGTCCACAGCCGCCCCAGGGGACTTACCTACGGTGGCAAGCCTTGTAGAAATGATCTCCAAACTGGGCGCGAAGATCGACGCTTTCATCGAAGAATCCCGAAATCGATGGGACTCACTCTCGGCCGTGCTGCAGACGCACGACCGAGACATCCAAGAAATCGAGCGCCGAGACGGAGGGGCGGAGCTAAAGGCCGCGACCTCCGAAACAACAGCTCAATCGGTCGTGGATCAGGTCAATTATATCAGGTCGTGGATCAGGTCGGAAAAATTTCCCTTTCAAAATCCTAAAGCAGATAAAAGACGAATCTGGACGATATATTTTGATTAAAGCCCTCATAAATGGAGAGGAATATGGGATTTTAAATTTGTACTGCCCCCCAGCACACCCCTTTAAATTTATAACGGAAGCCTTTTCAAAATTGATGGCTTTCGGTGCCCATCATACAATTATAGGGGGAGACATTTTAATTGTATTATGGATCCGGAAATAGATAGGATTCCCAAGAGTACTGCAGGAGTATCTCCCAGATCTAGACAATTTCTCGAACAGCGAGTCCGGACCTTAGAGAATCACATTGACGACCTCGATAATCGAGGTCGTCGAAAAAATATTCGTTTGCTGGGCCTTCCCGAACGGGAAGAGGAAGGCCAGCTTACAGCATTCCTCGAGCAGTGGCTGCCACAGCTTTTAAATCTGGAAGCTGGATCAGGCCAGGTAAGGGTAGAATGGGCCTACCGGGTCGCAATACACGGGCCCGGCTCGAACCAGCGCCCACGCCCGGTCCTGTTCCGGCTGCAGAGCTACAAGGAGAGGCAGATACTCCTAGAAGCCTCTAGAAATCTTGGAAAAGACCCCCAAGCTATGATCTATAAAGGATCCAAGATCATGTTATTCCAGGACTTTACCGCAGCTCTGGTCCGAAAGAGCAAGGCATTTGACGAGGCGAAGAAACGTTTAAGGGACTTAAATATTCAGTACACCTTACGCTACCCAGCGACGCTACGCTTTAACCATGAAGGATCCGTATATAACTTCGGATCGCCAGAAAACGCTAAGGAATTCTTGGACTCTCTTAGATAAACTGTAAGACGTAATGGATGTTGGTTTGCCTTTCCCCTCGCTTTGGTTTATATCCCCCTTTTTTTTTTCTCTTCGTACCT
>NC_057739.1:36984928-37020412 GCF_004010195.1 Chiloscyllium plagiosum | reverse complement strand
AAAGTGGACCCCGTATCTCTCCTTTTGGGCTTTTCGAACTTTCCCTCCCTGGACACGTACGGGAAGAGACTATTTTCTATTCTTTCTTTCTGTGCAAGGAAAAATATTTTGATGAACTGGGTGGCGGAGGGCCCCCTTGGACTTTCAAATTGGCACAGACTACTTATGGAATGTATTCCCCTTGACTTCCTTACAAATATGGTGTACCGAAAGACCGAATTATTTTATAAAATATGGCAGCCCTTCTTGAATTATATAAATACAGATATTTCGGCTATCCTAACAAGGGCTTTTATTTAATTGAGATTACAAACCTGGCTGGTCCCTTAGGAGAGGAATCCTGCACGCATACGGGTTTTATTACATCTGATGTTAACACATTCCGAGCATGTAAGAGACTTAAATATACACTCTGGTTAGTTGTAGGTTAGATTAGTAGATAGTTGAGTTTTGTTTTTTTTTCTTTTTCGGTATTTTTTTTCTTTTGTTAAATTTTGGCTATTGTATATTTGATTTAATTGTATATCAATGTTTATATTTGAGAGTTTTGTTTATTTTTGTAAACTTGTAAAAATGTTAAATTTCTAATAAAAATATCTATAAAAAGAAAACTGACCACTCTCAACTGCCCATCCCTGACTCCTTACTCTTTTCTGCACTCTAAGGAACTGAAAACTGACTGTTTGGCTAGAAATGCAGAGCTCAGTTCTAAGCCATAAAAGTTAGGAGTGGAGTGACTATCTTACTATCATTGCCATTCTGGAGTCACAGGAAGCTTACAGCACAGAAAGAGACCATTCAACTCTCTATTATCTAGCTAATCAATCCGTCTGATCCCACTTTTCTGCACCTCATCTTTAGCCTTGCAAGTTACAACACAACAGATTCCTTTTAAGAGTTGAAAGTTTCCGCCTCATCCACCAGACTGGGCAGTGAATTTCAGACACCCATGACCTTCTCGGTGAAAAAGCTTTTCCTCATCTCCTATCTAATTCTTTTACTAAGCACCGTAAATCTGTACAGCCCTGGTAATTGCCCTATCGCTAGGAGAAACAGGTCCTCCCTGTTCACTCAACTGAAGCCCTTCACCATTTTATGCTCATGAATTAAATTACCCTCAGCCTCCTCTGTTCTAAAGATGACAACCATAAAATTTACAAGCACTGGCAATGTTCTAATAACTGTCCATACTACTCTCTACAGCAATTACATCCTGTATGCAATATGATGATCAAAACCGTACACAAAACTCCAGCTATGGCCTAACTGGTATCCTTTATAATTCCAGCATTATATCCCTATTTTGTATTCAACAAATCGCCCAATGAAGGAAAACATCATAAATGGCTTTATTTGCCCTGTCACCTTCAGGAACGTCTACACAAGGTCGCTCACTTCCTTTCTCTCTTTCAATACCTGCCTATTTATTAAGTATTCGCTTGCTTTGTTTAGCACCCCCAAATCCATTACCATACGATCACAAGACATAGGAGTAGAATTAGGCCATTTGGTCCATCGAGTCTGCTCCACCATGGCTGTTATGTTTCTTAACTTCATTCTCCTGCCTTTTCATCATAATCTTTGATCACCTTACCAATCAAAAATCTGTCTGTCTTAAATACACTCAATAACTTGGCTTCCACAGCCTTCTGCGGCAATTAGTTCCACAGTCGAACAATCTCTGGCTGAAGAAATTCCTCCTCATGTCAGTTCTAAGGATCACTTCTTCACTCTGAGGCCGTTACATCGGGTCCTCGTCCCTCCTCCTATGGGAAATATCTTCTCCATGTCCACTATATCCAAGCCTCTCAGTATTCAGTATTTTGCTGTTGTATTCTAGCCCTCTTGAAATGAATGCTCATTTTGCATTTGCCTGCCTAACTGCCAACAGAAACTGCACTTTAACCTTAAGAGAATACTGAATCAGGACTCCCAAGTCCCTTTGTGCTCAGGCTTCTGAAGCCTTTCTCAGTTTCGAAAATAGTCTGCACCTCTATTCTTCTACCAAAGTGCATAACCTCACACTTTCCCATACTGTATTCCATTTGCCACTTCTTTGCGCACTCTCCTAGCCTGTTCAAATCATTCTGCAGTCACCCCACTTCCTCAACATTACCTCCCTCTCCGCTGTGCCCAGCTCATTTTGTTTTGTCCACAAATCTCCCAATTGTGCATCTCACATTTATATCTAAATCATTAGTATATATTGACAAACAGCAAGGCACCTGACAGTCGGCCTGTGGAACACCACTGAATGCTGCTTTCCAATTACAAAAGCATCTATCAACCATTAGCCTTTATTTCTTGTCAATTTTGGCTCAAGCTTGCCACACTCTCCTCTGGGGTTTTAATTTTTCTAATCAGTCAGTCAGATGGGACCTTGCTAAATGGCTTACCAAGATTCATATAGACAACACCCACCGCAGTACCACAATCTTCCTTGTTGCATCCTTAAATAATTCAGTTTAGCTATTAAGACATAACCTTCCCATAACAAAACCATGCTGACTATCCCTGATTAACTGTGCTTTCCAAATAATCCTTTCTCTCAATATTGATTCAAGCATTCTGCCTGCCACGAAAGTCTTGCCCTTAATTATTAGGCCTATCTCTCACATTCTCCTTAAATAATTTAAATGTTTGCAGATCTCCAAAAATCTGTTATCTGGCCTGTATCTAGTAAGAATTGGAAAATGATCTTCTTCCCTGGTTTTCTTAGACACCTTAAGATAGAATTCATCCAGCCCTGGTGATTATCTACTTTCAAGGTGGCTAGTTCTCCAGTACTTCCCTTACCAATATGCTTAATCTAATATTTCACAATCCTCCTCTTCTCCTTGAATGCCAGCATCATCTCTCTCTTTTGTGAAGACAGTCAAAAAACTCACTAAGAACCTTACCAACATAATCTGCATCCACAAATTACAACATACACTCCTCACAAATGGTTTCAATATTCCAAATATTTACTGGAGAATATGTCTATTCGACCACAGTTTATCTATTAACTCATACCTACTTCGTGTTAATCCTAAAAGTTACAGTCTAAGTTGCAAATGTAGTGTGTATAGTATAGAATCAGCATTTCACCTGTTCAAAACACTTACAAGATATTATGGCTTATGTTTGTTTTGTTCAAATTTGTATAACAAAATTCAGTCCTGGAATCTTGCCACTTACATCTTACCCTTGTTTCTATTACACATTCTATTCTTTAAGAGATTATGATCTAGCAAGCCAGATCATATCAAATATCCAGCGTGTCTTGTATTCTTATAACAGAGATCAGCTCCAGTTGAAGAACAAACATTTTGCTGATTTAAATTCACATAATGTCTGTGAAATTACACCCCAGTCCAATGCCTTCATTGCCCGGACTGAGAAGAGCAGAAAGCAAAGATCAGAAAAATAAGGGAATTAAATACTAAATGAACAATTTTCCTGATTACTCTTGGGTGAAGAGAGAAGAATAGACATTTCCAATTACAAAGAGAACTTTTGCACAAGGTGCTTATATTTCAAAGCCTTTTTAAGTGCTGCAGGTTCCATACATGGCTCTGAAATAGCTGGATCCAAGCTGGATTTGGTATTTCAGTAAAATTAGAATATACTTGTCAATCTACCTGTCAAATGAAGTTGCTTTAGAGGAGTCAAGGAAAGAGTAATCTTTAACTCAGCATAGAGACATAATTTTATCCCATTTTATATTAATGGTTTCACTGTCCTTTATAAATGGCTAAATCCATGTTTAAAATGAAAACTGCTTATGCAAACGTATCATGCTGTAATTCAATCCTTGAATCAATGGAAATGATGAGCATTGGGAGGATGACGTCAATACAGCACAAGGTAGTTTGCTTTTAAATACAGCTGTATAAATTTAACATTGAAAATGGCAGAAGCAATGCCCATATGGAAAATTTGCTGAAATGTCTTTGTTTTGAACAATATAAAACTGAAAATTTATAGGTTGGTAGAGGCTGCAAAGTTGCTGGAAATTCTTAACCACAAATTGGTTTGAAGGTTAGGCAACATAGTCATTTTTTAATAGAACATGGTCAGCATTCTGTTGACGAGCTTTTTGAACTAAAATAATAACATTGCAGTTAGCTGAATCTGGGGTGATCCTCCTAGAAACAAATACATAAAGATCTTTTTCAAACATTTCTGCCTTCCTAAACGCTGATTGCAACCTCTGACTGAGAGTTACAGGCATTTAAACAGAAGTTCTGTTCACAATTTCTCCCAGAGGACTAACATTAGGCTGTTGCTCTCTGAAGTTAAAATAAAATATTTGTCTTTCTGCCCAAAATGTTGCCAGGACTTCAGAGGAAATGAACGTCATTGCAAGCAAGAATAATTAAATTGCTTCAACAACATCATGTTGAATTTCCCATTCCTTGGTGTAACTAAACTATAGTGACAAGTATTCAATTTCCATTTCAACACCTTAAAACGCTGAACTGTAATTAAACGAAACTTAGAAAAGCATCAATTAGGGCATTCATTGACTGGCTGTTATAGTTCTTAATAAATTCTTTGAGAGTTATCACATATTCTTCTGTTCCATTCAACACAAACAAGCAAGCAACCACTGCTTTTCAACTTCACATCTATTCACACCTTCAGTTATTTAGCCTTCAGCCAATTAATATGTTTTATTTTGTGTTGGCTACAAAACTCTTTTATGCACCAGATTTCTCCAGCAAAGATGATCCTTCCACAAATTTTGATGACACTATGGCACGCTTTACATTACTAAAAGGACTCCATTCTTTAAAAACAACACAAGTCAAGGCTATACTTCTTTATTTATTAATATTCAGAGGACAAAACGTTAAGTTAAATCATTGAGGGTATCATAGCCACCAATTTCCTTATACTTTCAACTCCAAGCATGGGGTACCAGCTTGAAAAAAAGCAATAACAGAAACCTTGGCTGATCTTCTTCTCCACTGAAATAAATTTCTCCTAGTACCATACCGTCTTAGCTCAGCTTATGTAGAGCTCTTGTGGAGCAGTGATGGTGTTCCTACCTCTGAGGCAGAAGAACCAGGTTCAAGTCCCACCTGCTCCAGGGGTATACAATAATTTCTCTGTACAAGTTGAATTTTTAAAAGTTACCTAGCAGAGATAATGGCTGCAGAGTATCTTAGCTTGCGTAGTTGATGCTACTTGCTTGGCTAAACCAATTAACCCATTTGGGAAAAATGCTGCAAGCATTCTATTGCTGGGAACATCTAACTGAATGTGAAGCACTTTAAACCCATGTCTGACATTTTATTATAAATGTTGGAAGCACCAGTCAACACACTATTCTGACAAGAAAACATGAATCAATCAAAAGCTTTATCCAAAAAAAAACTGACTGCCAAATAGTACTCTGCTGTAAAATCAAAATAAATACATAGAAAAGCAGCAAAACTTAGCAAAGATTTATAAATTCTGACAAATAGCTATGAGCTGAACTGAGACTATATTTTATAAAAAAAAGACAATTTTTCTCAAGGTACAAAATTTTAGTTAGAAGATGAACATGCCACTTCCATACTTAGAAGTCAGTAAGAACAACTGTACTAGTGCACCAAACAATAATAATGTAATGGGTGAACAGTTTGAAATTAAATGTCAACTGATGGCAGAGTTAGTTAAATGTGATTACCCTTACATTAATCTTCTGAAGTATTAACCTAAATGTCTTCTTCCACATCCATCAGTTGATGGTTTCACTTCATCACATTTTAACAAAATGAGTCATTTTAAGGAAACATAAACTCCATTGCTCTCTCAAACAGTAATCTTAATCAGCCATAATCTGCACATTTGTCTCCAAATCCTTCCCTGTGCCTGCCTCACTTTCTTCCCTAAAGGATTTCCCAACAACTACAACATGTAAAACTCCTGAAGCTGCTCATTTGCCATTGCATTAACTGGATGCCCAGAATTTGAAGTATTTACATCAGCTGACAACAGGACCAACTGTATATACCAGTCCAACTAAATACTACTTCCGAATGGCACTATCTGTAATTAGGATATCCTATCAAAGATAACATACTAAAGATGTCCTAAAGTTTAACCTTGGAAAATAAGTATTATAAAAACTAAACTGTTATCTTGATTAGTTTTCTGAATCTGCTGTTACCAATAGTTGTATCAAAACATGTGACATCGAAACAGTCAGGTATGAAAAGCGCTGCATGAAGTTCTAATTTATTTTTGTGATCATCAATGATGAAAGCTCTTAACTTTGGACTTATATTTTCTAGAAAGGTTCGAGTGAAATCAGATGCAGCACACTTACTGAAAAATTCTAGAACTCAACTGAAGAACAACAACTTTTTTATAGGTCTAGATTAGAGTGGTGCTGGAAAAGCTCAGCAGGTCAGGCAGCATCCAAGGAGCAGGAAAATCGATGTTTTGGGCAAAGGCCTCTCTATTCCTGATTAAGAGCTTTTGCCCAAAACGTCAATTTTCCTGCTCCTCGGATGCTGCCTGACCTGCTGTGCTTTTCCAGCACCACTCTAATCTAGACTCTGGTTTCCAGCATCTGCAGTCCTTGTTTTTACCTTTTTTTTATAGGTGTCATTTCTTTTCCCATCAATGATGAAACTGAAAACTTTTGTCAAAAATGGGATAATAAAAGGGTAAAGAGTAGACCCAGGCCCAATGGAAACAAGTTTGAGACAGTCAAAATGTGAGATGCTTCCTAGTACATCGTTATTGTATCCAGTTTAGATCAAATTGATATTAGCCAGATGCCATTAGAATAATGTTCAACTTTGTTCCTTCTCAACCAAACACTGACATGTCCAGAATAATGTTCAACTTTGTTCCTTCTCAACCAAACACTGACATGTCCCTCTTCCTCCCAACTTCCTGCTTTAGCATGCTCTGGAGCTGATCAAAGAGCAGGTTATAAAAGACCTGCCAGTGTGCAATAAGATAGAATCATAGAAATCCTACAGTGAGATTGAGGCCATTGAACCCATAGAGTCTGCATTGATCCACTGAAGAGTATCCCACAGATCAACATCCACTAAACCTCCCAAAAATTCCAGACACTGCATCTATCACAGCTAATCCACCTAGCTTGCAAACCCTGGATGCTAAGGGGCACCTTACCATGGCCAATCCACCTAACCTAGAGGTCTTTGGACTTTGGGAGGAATTCAAGGGTACCCAGCTGTGAGGCAAAAGTTTTTAATCCTTGTGCCACCGTGCTGCCTGAATAGATTGGATTGATTAAATCTCAGTGAAGGAACCTCTAGGTAGCAACATACATAATATTTTGAATCATTATATTTTACTGGCTGACCGTATTCAGTGGCAGAAACACTGGCTGATTTTTCCTGCATTACTATTTAAAGTACTCCATTGTGCTGAGCTAAGTAATCTGAGGCAATCAAGTTATAAAAACTGAGATCTTTCTCATGTGGAGTAGCTTACCAGGGACGCACTCTGATTGTATTTGTACATACAAACAGGACTAGACCATTGAAATACTCTGTCATTCAATTAGATGGTATCCAATAGAAAACATTTTTCCTTTTTAAAAATATAGGAATGTTGAACTTACCACTGTTGGACTTCTTTCTCTGTAACTGCAAAAGAAAAACAAAAGAGTTAACAGGTTCACCAAATAGTCCATATTATATGTATGCAAACACAGAATCCGATAGCAGAACACGTTTATATCACATGCCAAGTAGTATTTAAATCAGACTTTTCATCAGGTATTTTGGTCATACTATCAGTTTTAACTGTAAAAGAGAAAAATCAGTTGTCAAACCGGGAAATTTTGCTGATTTAGGGTTCTTAGTTGAAGTCACTTTGTTGGGGCATGAAGTTTCCATCTTAAACATCAGCACATTTGTGCCAGTCTGAGAATACTGTAATAGTCCTATATACAGGCCTATACAGAAGCAATTTACAAGGATGAGAGATTTAAGTTAAGAAGATAGAGTGAAGAAGTCGGCACGGTGGCTCGGTGGTCAGCACTGCTGCCTCATGGCGCCAGGGACCTGGGTTCAATTCCAGCCTTGGACAACTGTCTGTGTGGAGTTTGCACTTTGGTATAGGTACATGCCACAGGTCAAGAGTTATTGATGGGGCAAGGACAATTATGATGCGAGTAGGCAGGAATTAGGGTTCATAGAATGGGGTAGCAAAATGCAGGGGATGCAGACAATGGAAATGTGGAGCTGGTTTAAAAAACAGATATTGCATGTCCCTGGTAGTTATGTCCCTGTCAGGCAGGGAGGAAGTGATAAGATAAGGGAACCGTGGTTTATCACAGAAATTGCATCTCTTGTTACGAAGAAGAAGGAGGTTTATGTGTTGATGAGGCAAGATGGGTCAGATGAGGTGATGGAGAGTTACAGATCAGCTAGGAAGGATTTGAAGAGAGAGTTAAGAAGAGCAAAGAAAGGACACGAGCACTCTTTAGCAAATAGAATAAAGGAGAACTCTAAAGCTTTCTATAGGTTTGTGAGGAATAAAAGGATGATTAGGGTAGGAATAGGGCCAGTCAAAGACAGAAGTGGGAAGTTGAATGTGGACCCTGTGGAGGTTGGACAGGTGCTAAACGAACATTTTTCATCGGTGTTTACTCAGAAAAAGGAGAATATTGTAGAGGGGAAGAATGAGGTACAAGATATTAGACTAGAAAGGATCGAGGTTAGTTACGAACAGGTGTTATCAATTCTAGAAGGAGTGAAAGTAGACAAGTCCCCTGGGCCGGATGGGATTTATCCGAGGATTCTCTGGGAAGCTGGGGAGGAGATAGCAGAGCCTTTGGCTTTGATATTTGAGTCGTCATTGTCTACAGGTTTGGTACCAGAGGACTGGAGGATTACAAATGTTGTGCCCTTGTTCAGGAAGGGCAGTAGAGATGACCCAGGTAATTATAGACCAGTGAGCCTTACTTCTGTTGTAGGAAAGGATTACAAGAGATAAGATTTATAGTCATCTCGCAAGCAACAATTTGATTTCAGATAGTCAACATGGTTTCGTCAAGGGCAGGTCGTGTCTCCCAAACCTCATTGAATTGTTTGAGAAGGTGACCAAGCATGTAGATGAGGGTAGGGCAGTTGGCGTGGTATACATGGACTTCAGTAAAGCCTTTGATAAGGTTCCACATAGTATTCTGTTGGAGAAAATGCAGAGGCATGGAATTGAGGGTGATTTAGCAGTTTGGATTAGAAACTGGCTTTCTGAAAGAAGACAGCGAGTGGTGGTTGATGGAGAATATTCAGCCTGGAGTCCGGTTACTAGTGGTGTACCACAAGGATCTGTTTTGGGACTACTGTTGTTTGTCATTTTTATAAATGACTTAGATGCAGGCTTAGGTGGATGGATTAGTACATTTGCAGACGACACTAGAGTCGGTGGAGTAGTGGACAGTGTGGAAGAATGTTACAGGTTGCAGGGGGACTTGGATAAACTGCAGAATTGGGCTGAGAGGTGGCAAATGGAGTCCAATGCTAAATATGAGGTGATTCACTTTGGGAAGAATAACAGGAAGGCCGAGTCAATGGAAAGATTCTTGTAGTGTGGATGTGCAGAGGGATCTTGAAGTCCATATACATAGATCCCTGAAAGTTGCCACCCAGGTGGATAGTGCTGTTAAGAAGGCATATGGTGTGTTATTCGTAGAGGGATTGAGTTCCAGAGCTGCAATATCATGCTGCAACTATACAAAACGCTGGTGCGGCCACACTTGGAATATTGTGTCCAGTTCTCGTCCCCATATTTCAGGAAGGATGTGGAAGCATTGGAAAAGGTGCAGATGAGATTTACAAGGATGTTGCCTGATCTGGAGGGAAGCTCTTATGAGGAAAGTCTGAGAGACTTGAACCTGTTCTCATTGGCAAGAAGAAGGCTAAGAGGGGATTTGATAGAGACATACAAGATGATCAGAGGATTAGATAGGGTAGATAGTGAAAGTCTTTTTCCTAGGATGATGACGTCAGCGTGTACTAGGAGGCATAACGACAAATTGAGGGCTGATAGATTTAAGATAGATATCAGAGGCAGGTTCTTTATGCAGAGAGTGGTAAGGGCGTGGAATGCCCTACCTGCTAATGTAGCCAACACAGCCACATTAGGGAGATTTAAACAATCCTTAGATAAGCACATGGATGATTTTGGGATAGTGTAGGAGGACGAGCTGAGAATAGTTCACAGGTCGGTGCAACATCGAGGGCCGAAGGGCTTATTCTGTGCTGTATTGTTCTATGCTCTATGTTCTAAGCTGGGACTGTACACCTTGGACAGAAGGCGGCTAACAGGAGATCTGATACAGGTGTTCAAGATCATGAGGGGGCTGAATACAGTAGATAAGGTGGAACTGTTTCCACTTGCAAAAAGGAATGAGAATGAAAGGGTTAAATTTAAAGTGACTGCAAAAGAGGCAAGGGTGAAATGAGAAAAGCTTTTTCACTCAGCAAGTATAGTATGGAATGCAGTGTAAAACAGATGACAAGAGTTTTGATAAATATTTTAAAAAGAGCTAACAGAGTTATCTAATAAATAATGTGGCTGGAGAATTAGTGATGATAATTCAGAAAATGGCAGATGAACTGAACAATTGTTTTGCATCAGTCTTCATGATAGTGGATACAATAATATCTGAAAACTAGCAATAAATCAGGAAATGGAGGAGAGGAAATACCTCAGGAAAACTGGTAAAATGGTACTGTTTACATTTTTTCGAGCTACAAGCTAACAATTGCCATGGACCTAATGGACTTCAGCCTATGATCTTAAAAGACGTAGCTAGTAGATAGTTGATGCATTCGTTTTAATTTTCCACGGTTCCACTCGGGAATGATCCCATTCAAATGGAAGGTAAAGACTCTTCGATTCAAAAACAGAGTGTCACAGAAAGCAGCAAAGTGCAGGTTAGTTGGAAAAATATTCAAAGCTATTATTAAAGAAGTTATCGCAGAGTACTTAGATAAGTTCAAGATAATCAGACAGGGTCAATATATTTTTTTGAAAGGGAAACCAAGTTTAACCAATCTATTGGTGTTCTTTGAGGGAGTGATGTAGATAAAGGAGAACCAATGGATGTGCTATACTTATATTTTAAAAAGCATTTGATAAGAATATTGCAGAGAATAAAAGCTTAAGTTGTAAAGAGCTGTTAATGTGTTTCTCTGATACAGGTATATGTCTAGTTGGGAATCTGTGAAGGGAAAGAAAAACAAACAGTAACAAAAGCAATGCTTTTTTCCCTAACACTATCAGTAGAGTTAGGAGTGATGGAGGGAATTTTTTTTAAATCTGTTGCAGGATTTGTTATTTTTGCCAGCAACTGCTGCATTTTGAGTGAAGGATATTAAGCTTCCAAATTGAAAACAGTTTATAATTGAATTATATCAGGTTTTCTCTCATTGCATGGTGCAGGGAAGATTTACACTTATTTATATAATGCTCAAATTAGGTTCATTCTTGGCATATACCACACCAAGGAGAAGATTAGAGGAAGAGCATAATAAAGATCAAACATTGGAAAAATCAACAAAATTGAACAGAATTAACTGTCCATATAAAAATAGTCTCTCAATTCAATTGAAACAACATGCTATTTAATTTTGCAAGTTTAATATTTCAAATTACTCAAATATCAAATTTATCAAAAGATTCAGTGTCAAGAAAATAAAACAACTACCAAAAAACCATATGGAAAAGTCATTCTTATTCTTAATTACTTAAAACACTGTATTTCTTTTCTTTGATTAGGCAGAATAAAGCAGAAAAAAAAGAGAACAATGAAACATCACTCAAATTGTAATTGTGTTTTCTCTCTGACTGTAGGCAGAGGCAAGGAAGTTTTATTTTATAAAGATAAACTTCGCAAAGTTTCAAGACCTGAAACAAGTGATTAAGGAACTTTGTACAGTATTCATTATTTTACATTTGATTAGCCTTTTTGGTAGATCACAGAACAAATTATTGATGAAGATGAGGGAATAGAAACCATCACGTCTTCAAAACCTTGACAAGGAGGTGCTGGTGTTGGACTAGGGTGGACAAAGTTAAAAATCGCACAACACTAGGTTATAGTCCAACAGGTTTATTTGTTGGCGCTCCAAAAGCTAGTACTTCCAAATAAACCTGTTGGACTATAACCTGGTGTTGTGTGATTTTTAACTTTGTCCTCCTCAAAATCAGTTGCTTACATTTCAATCTTCACTACTAAGAATGAGGGCATACACACAGTTTTTTTTTTCTTTTGAGCAGGAAAAGATAGAAGCCTAGGGTTTGAAGAGGTGGGAGACAAGACCAATATAGATGCTTGGCATTGGAGAAAAGGAACCAACAGTTACTTTTAGTGTTAGGGTGATCCAAGGATAGTGGGTGGTTTGACTCACAGAAGTGCAATTCTCTACAGTTTAAAATGCTATAGCTAGATGAAGTGATGACGCATCAGCCCTGATCATTTGGTGGGGATAAAAAAAGGTTCAACTGATTTCCATTATGTCTCTAGGGATGCCTCATTAAAATGGTTCTGGACATTAACATGTCTAAAATTGGCAAATTAACAGTATGGTTACAATTGAAGTTACATTTAAATTTTAAGGTCATCATATGGCACCACATAACCAATAATTAATTCACCCTTTGGTTTTTGTTGCCACAAAAGGAAATAATCCGAAAGAAGGGGCACTATGAGTTTCTTTCTTCAAATGGTGAAACTGTAAATATGCCATGTATTCAAATAGTCTGGCTATGAAAAATAGGAACATAATGCAATATACTTAATAAACAGAACCATTTAAAATGGGTACATTTATTGCTTGTTTACAAAATCTGCTAGAAGCATGCTAACAAGGGTCCATCTAGGAACAGTATGCCATCAGTCTTCAGGTCACTTTTAGTACCAAAGTTATAGAATCAAAGAATCTCTGTAGTGCAGATCAAGGCCATTCAGCCATCGAGTCTGGATTGACCCTCCGAAGAGCGTCCCACCCAGATCCACCCTCTTACCCCATCCCCATAATTTTGCATTTACCACATCTAATCCACCTTGCCTACAAATCTTGGATACAAGGGGAATTTAGCATGGCCAATACATCTATCTTGCACATCTTTGGATTGTGGGAGGAAACCTGTGACCCCAGTAGAAACCCAAACCAAAACAAGCAGAACGTACAAGCTCCACATAGACAATCACCCAAGTAATTCAGATGGACAGATGATCCCTTATTCATACAGTTGCATCTCAGCAGAGCTTTTTAACACACAGATTTATTTTTTGATTTCTTATCTGGTTGGTCTCAACACAGGATCAGAGAAACAGTTTTAGAACCTGAAAATAATTATGAGGAGAAAGACAAACTGATGTGTGTGGGAGATATCAAGTGGCTGCACTGAGATTAGGCAAGTCATTGAGATGACTTGTAGCACCTCAACACTTAATGCATCACACGTATCAGCTTGGTTTATTAGTAGTAGATTGAAAGTTCAATCCAAATTTCGAATGTTAACATACATTCTGGCTTGAGACTGCAACGTAGCACTGAGTTAATTCTCACATTTTGATGAAACATTCTAGAACAATTGAATGCAAGTACTGAAAACGTGTACTATCTTGTGACATACTAAGATGGTTTCATTGTATGTTATGTATACATTTTTTAAAATTGTGGTGTGGCTATAATGAGAGGAACATGATTGATCCAGATTCATTCCATTGAATTATGCGCTAATGAAATCTGACATTGGGATTTTAAAAGGATAAACAATTGTTTCTGAGCAAGGATAAAAAAAAGATGAGCAAGAAAATATTGTATTTACCCAAGTTAAAAATTAGTTTGGAAAGCTCCCAAAAACCCATGAATCAGTAAACAGAAATGCAGCTGGAACAAATGAATATAACTATATACCATAAAAAAAAGGCACACATATTCTGCTCCTTTAGCATTGGGCTCCAGAGATCAGATCAATTATGAAGTGCAATGCAGCTCTGAGATTGTATAGGAATTGAATTAGGTATGCACTTTTTGTTGAAAAACGAAGTGTAGGAGTATGTGATTTTAAAATGCAGCAAACTGCATTCCCTGCACTAGTGAAAAGACTGCAAAGGATAGGAAATTACATTGCCTTTATTTAAAAGTCTAGAAAGGGTTTATCTCAATTTTGACAATTATACAATTCAATTTATATAATTACTGCCAGAAGATCTCTATGGAATTTTGACACTTAGACATCACAGGTTCTTGCATATAATCTTCTGACTGTTAGAACAAAATACATCATGTCTTCCAAACCTCCAAGCCAAACAAATTCAAAGCTTCCATTTTAACCAACTGCTTATTCTTCTACAAGAATGCATCTTTCACTTTATATACTAGATGCATTTGACAGTTCCAGGTGAGATTGGATGTGCTTTTCATTAGAAAAATTGCATGTGCAAATTTACATTGAACCAATCAATTGATAACGGTCTGATTTAAAAAGCCATTTCTCCCTTCTGTCGAACTGTATTTTGTTAGTGTCCAAATAAACAGCTTTACAGATGTATGCACAAGTTCACATTTTATTCATTTACATAATGAGGGCATCACTCACTAGGCCAGCATTTATTGCTGATCCAGTTCACAGTTAAAAGTCATCCACGTTGTTGCGGGTGTGGCATCATATGTAAGATGGCAGTTTCCTTCCCTAAAGGGGATTAGTGAACCAGATGTTTTTTTCCAACAATCAACAAAGAATTCATATTGTCCAACCCCAATTACCCTGAGTACATTAAGGGTTGATCACACTGAGTTAGCTGCACACCAGACTGGAAAGTGTGGCAGTTGCTTCCTGGAAAAACAAGTTAACCAACTGAACCTTTCTTAACAAACTAATGTAATGCTTTCATGAAAAGGTCATTGTTTCTGCGATTAAATCACTACCATTGAGTTTAATTTTACAATTTGTCATGGTGGGATTTGAACTCATGACCTCTGGATTATGAATTTAGGAACTGTACATGTAGCAACTGTACCTGACCATTGCAATTTCAATTCCAATTTGTAACTCATTTCTAATGATTATTATAATATTGTCTTTTTGGAAAAGCAGTATAATTGGATTGTTCAACCAATCTAAATTGATGATCCACTGGTTTAAATTATCAACTTGTATTACAGTAAATGTTTGAAGCAAAACGTTTTGTTCTATGAAACAACATGGCCACTGGAGCAAAATTATTCAGAATATGGAAAGGTTCTCAGTCAGAATCTGTGGAGGTATTTGAAGAAAGACCTATATTTGACAATAATCAGGCAAATGGAACAAGTAAGGAGCACTGAGGAATGCCAAGGGCACAGATTATACATAGAATATACATACAACAGTACAGCACAGTACAGGCCCTTCGGCCATCGATGTTGTGCTGACCTTTTATTCTCCTCCAATATCAAACTAACCTACATATCTTACATTTTACTATCATCCATGTACCTATCCAAGAGTCACTTAAATGTCCCTCATGTATCTAACTCTACTAACATTGCTGGCAGTGCATTCCACCTCCGATATCTCCCCTAAACCTTCCTCCAGTCACCTTAAAATTATGCCCCCACTCATGATAACTATTTCCACCCTGGGAAAAAGTCTCTGGCTATCCACTCTATCTATGCCTCTCATCATCTTGTACACCTCTATCAAGTCACCTCTCATCCTTCTTCGCTCCAATGAGAAAGGCCCTATCTCCCTCGACCTTTCTTCATAAGACATGCTTTCCAGTCCGGGCAGCATCTTGGTAAATCTCCTCTGCACCCTCTCTAAAGCTTCCACATCCTTCCAAAACTGAGGCAACCAGAACTGAACACAATATTCCAAGTGTGGTCTAACCAGGGCTCTAAAAAGCTGCAGCATAACCTCACGGCTCTTAAACTCAGTCCCCATGATAATGAAAGCCAACACACTACACACCTTCTTAACAACCCTATCAACTTAGGTGGCAACTTTGAGGGATCTATGGACATGGACCCCAAGATCTATCTGTTCTTCCACACTGCCCAGAATTCTGCCTTTAACCCTATATTCTGCATTCAAATTCAATCTTCCAAAATGAATCACTTCACACTTTTCCAGGTTGAACTCCATCTGCCACTTCTCAGTCCAGCTCTGCATCCTGTCAATGTCTTACTGCAACCTATAACAGCCCTCCACACTATCCACAATTCCACCAAGTTTTGTGTAATCAGCAAAAATAATCACCCACCCTTCCACTTCCTCATCCAAATCATTTATAAAAATCACAGAGAGCAGAGGTCCCAGAAGAGATCTCTGCGGAACACCACGGGTCACCTAGCTCCAGGGTGAATACTTTCCATCAACTACCACCCTCTCTCTTGTATGAGCTAGCCAATTCCATATCCAAACAGCCAAATTTCCCTGTATCCCATGCCTCCTTACTTTCTGAATGAGCCTACCATGGGCAACCTTATCAAATGCTTTGGTAAAAATCAATATACACTACATCCACAGCTCTACCTTTACAGTAAAGGTCAAGGAATTGTGATCACTATCACCGAAATGCTCTCTCACCAAGAGATCTGACATCTGACCTGGTTCGTTGCCAAATATCAAATCCAATATGGCCTCGCTTCTAGTTGGCCTATCTCCATATTGAGTCAGGAATCCTTCCTGGACATACCTGACAAAATCTGCTCCATCCAAACGATTTGCACTAAGGAGGTTCCAATTAATATTATGGAAGTTGAAGTCACCCATGACAACAACCCTGTTACGTGTGCACCTTTCCAAAATCTGCTTCCCAATCTGCTCCTGTGTCTCTGTTCCTGTTTGGGGGGGGGGGTCTCAAGAAAACTCCCAGTAAAATGACTGCTCCTTTCCTGTTTCTGACTTCCATCCATACTGACTGTGGACAAGCCCCCTTCGACGAATCCCTTTTCCACAGCTGTGATACTATCTGTGATTAGCAATGTCACTCCCCCACGTCTTTTACCTCCCTCCCTATTCCTTTTGAAACATCTAAACCCTGGAACATCCAACAACCATTTCTGCTCCTGTGATATCCAAGTCTCCGTAATAGCCACAATATTGTAGCTCCAAGTACTGATCCATGCTCTAAATTCATCAACCTTATTTCTGATACTTTTTGCTTTAAAATTGACACACTTCAACTCATCACACTGACTGCAACTTTGCCCTATCAACTGTCTATCTTTCCTCACAGATTATCTGCATGCTGGATGTGCTTGTCCACCAGCTACTGCATTCTCTGATCCACAGGTCTGGGTCCCCCCCCAACAACCTAGTTTAAAGCCTCTACCTCCCAAAAAGGTCCAGCAAACCTTCTGACCAGGATATTGGTACCACTCCAATTCAGTGCAACCTACCCTCCTTGTACACCAGAAGGTACCTAAATGATCCACATATCTGAAGCCCTCCCTCCTACAGCAGCTCTGGAGCCAAGTGTTCAGCTGCACTTGCTCTCTGTTCTGAGCCTCACTAGCCCGTGGCACCGGTAGCAATCCTGAGATTACTACTCTGCTCCCCTGCCTTTTAGCTTCCAACTTAACTCCCTATATTCAATTAACAGGTCCTCAACTCTTTTCCCAGCTATGTCATTGGTACCAATGTGTACCACGACCTCTGGCTGCTCACACTCTCCCTTAAGAATCTTGTCGACTCGATGTGGTTCATACCAAGATTGATAGGTAGCATTACTACAGAATAAGCTGAGTCCTAAAGGACATAGCCGTTAGACTGAATCTGCAGCCATATAAATGCTTTGGTTACAGGTGAGTGGATCAAATGCTGGGAATTCTGCAGCAGGAAGTCACTCCTGACTGCCTAAAACCTAACCACCATCTTACAAAGCACACATCAGACGTGCGATGGAATACTCTCCACTTGCAACTCCAAAAACACTCAAAATGCTTGACATCATCCAGCACAAAGACTGCTCAATTGATATCCTATCCACCATTTTCAAAATTCACTCCCTTCATCACCAACATACAGAGGCAGAGTATGACTATCAAAAAGATGCACTGTAGATACTCACCACTCTTCTAAAGCCCTGACCTCCAAAATGTAAAAGGACAAAGGCTGCAGGTGCGTGGGAATACCATCACCTACAAGTTTCCCTCCAACCTGCGCACCATCCTGACTTGAAAATATATTGCTGTTCCTTCACTGTCGCTCAGTCGAAGTCCTGGAACTCCCTCCCTAAGAGCCGTGTGAGTTCATACACAGTAGTTCCACTCATCCCAAGATCTGCAATGGGTTCAATAAGTCAGATCTCCACAACATACTTTAGGACAATTAAGGGTGGGCAATAAATGTTGATTTAGCTAGCACCATTTTCATCCTATAAACAAATAGGCAAAGAAAATAGATTTTTAGCCAACAGGGAGTTCAGCATTACTGGAGATCATTCTGGGAAGGCATTCTGCTGACACCACGGGGACAAAAGGGAGCACGGTTTCTGATTGGTCAGTACTAGTTTGTGTTTTTCCTTGGTACTACAGGTGGAGGAATCTCACTGCAGTACAGGGTATGTGTGTCTCAGTCTTTCTAAAGGGTTCATGCAGATAGTAAGTTGGAGTGGGGCTATTTTCCAAAAGTAATAACTATAATTTTTAGGTCGCTAATTAAAACTTAACTTGTAATCTAACAGCCAATACAGGGCTAGTCATGTCAGTTGCTGGGATTTTGTGTTCCGCCTGCGAAACATGGTCAATCATGGACGCTGCGAGCATTTTTGATAATTACATCTGCAAGAAACCCAGCTTCAGCCGCTCACTGAGTAAATGGATCAGCTTCAGAGGCAGTTGGAGACACTAAGGAGCACATAAGTGGTGGAAAGTGTCCTAGATAAAAGTTATGGAAATGTAGTCACACAAAGATTGATGGGTGGCCACTAGACAAGACAGGCAGTCAGTGCAAGAAGCCCTTGCAGCTGTCCCTGTCAAACAAGTATCCCATTTTGGATATTCATGAGGTGTATGGCGCATCAGGTGACAGCAGCATCAGCTGCCAGAGCAGTGGCACCATGACTGGCCCTGCTGTATAGATTGAAGGGAAAATGCATAGCATAGCAATAGTAATTGGAGGTTTGATAGTCAGGAGCAAAGACGGGTGCTTCTGTTGCTGTGAGAGACTCAAGGATAGTATGTTGCCTCCCTGATGCCATGGTCATGGATGTCTCTGAGTAGGTACGGGGTATCCTGAAATGGAGGGTAAACAGACAGAAGTCATTGACCACATTGGCACAAATGACATAGGTAGGAATAGTTAAAAGGTTGCAACAACAATTTAGGGAGTTAGGTAGTAAACTAAATAACAGAACCTCTAGGTTAGTAATCTCAGGATTACTCCTTGTGCTTCATGCTACTGAGGCTATGAACAGAGACGTAGCACAAATTGAACACATGGCTGAACAGCTGGTTAAGGGGGAGGGCTTCAGGTACATGGATCATTGGGATGTCTTCCAGGGAAAATGGGACCTGTGCAAGAAGGATGGGTTGCACCTAAATTAGAGGGGAACCATGGAGATTTGATAGTGCTACTTGTAACAATTTAAACTAGTGTGACAGGGCAGGGAACCAGAGCAACAACCAGAAACTATAGAGACTGGAGAAGAGCTTGAGACTAAGACAAATATAGCTAAGATGAACAGCAGTCAGGGAGAGGTCGCTGATCTCTGCAGACTGGAGACTTGGATTGTATTTGCTTCAATGCAAGTATGAGAGGTATGACAGGTAAGACAGATGAACTTAGCCTAGATTAAAGCATACATGTTGTTGCTGTCATGGAAACATGGTTGAAAGAGGGACATGATTGGCAGCTTAATGTTCTGGTTTATTGATGCTTTGGATGAGGCAGAGGAGGAAACAAAAAAATTCTGGGAGTTGCATTACTGGCTAGGGAGCATATCACAGCTGTTTTGAGGGAGGACACCTTGGAGGGATCTTGTAGTGAGGCACTATGGGTAGAGCCCAAGAATAGGAAGGTTGCAATCATAATACTGGGATTGTACTACAGACCTCCCAGCTGCCATGGGAGATAGAGGAAGAGATAGGTAGTCAGATTCTGGAAAGATGTCAAAATTACAGGGTTGTTGCAGTGAGTGATTTTAACTTTCCCCACGTTGACAGGGACTGTCTTAGTGCCATGGGTTTGGATGGGGAGCAATTTGTTAAATGTGTCCATGAGGGCTTTTTGAAACAGTATGTGGATTGTCCTTCGAGGGAAGGAACCTTGTATTGGGAAATAAGCCTGGCCAGATGATCAAAGTTTCATTGGGTGGTGCATTTTGGGAAGAGTGACCGTAATTCCATAGGTATACTGGATACTTATGGATAAGGACAAATGCAGACCCCGGATGAAAATGTCACATTGAAGAATGTGCATTGAGAGTGGTCGCTTGAAGGTAAATGGAAGACCAGTTGATTAGAGCACAGGACAGACTTCTTCTGGCAAAATAAAGGACAGAAATGGCAGGATTCAGGAACCTTGGATGACAGGAAAAATTATCAGGTTAGTCAAAAAAAAAAGAAAGCACACCTAAGGTTTAGGCATTTAAAAAGAGACAAAGTCTTTGAAGCATATAGAGTAAGTACGAAGAAGCTCAAACAGGGAGTTATGAGGCTAAAAGGGGTCAGCAGGGTCAAGGAAAATCCCAAAGCATTTTATACTTATAGCAGAAGCAAGAGGATAGTTAGGGAAAGAGTAGGCTGAATCAAGGAAAAAGGAGGGAGGTTATTTGATGAGCCGGAGGAAATGGGGAGATCATTAATGAGTATTTTACATTAGTAGTCACTAAAGAGAAGGACATGAGGAATGGAGAGGTTCAGGAATGGTGTGTGAATACTCTCAGGCAGGTCAACATAATGAAGGAAGAAGAGTTGGGTGTCTTGAAATGCATTAAGGCAGATAAGTCCCAAGGGTAAGATTGGATCTATCCCAGGATACTGTGGGAGGCGAGGGAGGAAATAGCTGTGGCCTTAACAAATATCTTTCGCTCTAGAGGATTGGAAAATAGCCAATGTTGTTCCCTTTTTAATAAGGGAAACAGAGATAATCCAGATAAATACAGGCCGGTGAGTCTGTAAGTGAAGTGTCAGTGGTGGGGAAACTTGAAGAAGATACTGAGAGATGGGATTAATTCACATTTGGAAGCAAATGGACTTGTTAGTGATAGTCAGCATGGGTTTGTGTAAGGAATATCTTGTCTTCCCACCTTGGTTGAGTTTTTTGAGCAAGTGACAAGAATGATTGATGAGAGAAGGGCAGTGGATGTTGTCTATATGGACTTTTGTAAGGCATTTGATAAGGTATCTCATGGCAGGCTGATAGAAAAAGTAGAGTCAACTGGGATCCAGGGTGTGCTGGCTATATGGATTCAGAACTGGCTTGATCATAGAAGATACAGAGTAGCAGTCGCAGGGCAATTTTTGGAACAGAGATCAGTAAATAGTGGTGTTCCACAGGAATCAGTGCAGATGACACCAAAATTGGCGGAGTTGCAGATTGTGAGGAGGATTGTCAAAGGATACAGCGGGATATAGATAGCAGATTTGGGCAGAGAAATGGCAGATGGAATTTAATCCAGACAAATGTAGGTGTTGCATTTTGGAAAATCAATTTCAGATGTGAATTATACCATAAATGGCAGTACACTTAGAAGCATTGACATACAGAGAGATCCGGGCATCTCTGAAAGTGGCAACACAGCTGGGTAAGATGGTCAAGAAGGCATACAGCACACTTGCCTTCATCAGCTAGGATATCAAATATAGAAGTTAGCAAGTTATGTTACAGCTGTATAAAACTTTAGAAATTGTGTGCAGTTCTGATCGCCACACTACCAAAAGTCTGGTCTGGAAGGTTTTAGGTATGAGGAGAGGTTGGATAAACTCAGATTCTTTTCACTGGAAACACTGAGGCTGAGGCATGACCTGATAGAGGTTTACAAAATTATGAGAGGCATAGATAGAATATGGTAGCTTTTTCCCAGGGTTAAAATGTCAACTACAATACAACACAAGTTCAAGGTGAGAGGGGGGAAGTTTAGAGGAGAAATGCAGGGAAATGTTTCACACAGAGAGTGGTGGGTGCCTGGAATGCACTGCCAATGGAGGTAATGGTAGCAGGCACATGAGCAACATTTAAGGCATATCTCATTAAACACATGAATAGGAGGTAAACAGAGGGATAGAAACTGTGTATGGGCAATAAGTTGTGAGTGTAAATAAGGACTAGCAATTGACGCAGGCCTGGTGGCTTGTTCCTGTGCTGTTACTGTTCTTTGTTTGAGATAGGCAGCAAGTGGAGTTAAGGCCATAATCAAGTCACACATGATCTTACCAAACTGCAAGCTCAAAAAGCCAAATCCTACTCCTGCCATCTTATGATCTTATCATCTCCTCGAGGAACAGAATATTATCAATGTTGAAAGGAACATATTCCCACTTTAAGCCCCAGAATTAGCTCTGAACACCTCCAATCACACAGGAAGGATGCAATTGCACCGGAGGGGGTGAAGAGCAGATTCACCAGGATGTTGCGTGGGTTGAAGCATTTTAACTATGAACAGAGGTCGGATAGGCTTGAACTGCTTTCTCCAAAGCACAGAATGTTGAGGGAGGAGACCAAATTAAGATGTCTATGATTGTGGACAGGTTGGACAGGATTCAGCTGTTCTCCTTAGATGAAGGATCATTAAAGACAGGACTTAATTTAAGATGAAGGGCAGGAGATTTAGAGAGGTTGGAGGAAAAAATTATTGGAGGCACATACACAATAGGTCAAAAGGGATCATCTGCACTGTACACTAATGCTTAACTGCGAATTATTCCATGTAGTCAATAAACTCAAGGAGTTGTTTTCCTGAGTCGTATTTTCTTACATGAGTTTTCATTAGCAAATTAGGAACAGCTTTCCACTACGAATCAATATCTACAGGATGAGCCTTTCTATATTAATGGCACTTAACATCTTTATAGTCAATGAGTAAATTTACATCTCGATTCAAGACAATGTCCAGATAAAGTAGAGAACTAACCCACTCAACTTTTCAAATGATTTATGACAATCATGCAAATCTTACTTGTTGGATATTTGGAAATTAACATTTTCCTGAAAGGGAAGTGGTCACTTTTTTGTGACTATAGCTAAATTGCAGTTTGCTGTTAATGCACATCCTTGGAATCAGTGGACATTAACTGCACCGAGGGAAAAATACATAAGGTTCTGAATTCTGGAAGTAATTATACTCAAAATATTCAAATTGTATTCAGGAGTGGTCAGATTGAGCGGCTGCAATTAGTGTTGCTGCTCAAGTCAAGTCTTCATGATAAACAACATCTGTCCTTGCCATTTATAACATTTAAGACAGGACAGATATTATTACTGGTAGTCCATTTGATAAGACAAAGGATTTGCTTTCTTCCAAACAGAATTAACAATATTTCATTTTTCAAGGTTAGAACATTTGAAGGTTTTTATTGGCATTAAGCGTTGAAATTTTACACAACTAATGAATTAAGTGTTTCAAGTATTATTTCTGAAGAGTATTATACTTAAGGGTCATTTAGCTAAGCTGACAATATTGTAGCACATGACTCAGAATAACATCATCAGCATGGGTTCAGTTCCCGTTCCAGCTCAGGTGGACTTGGGGCCTTGTTTCTTACTCTGCTCTGACAGTTGGAGGCAATGACAAACTACTACTGATGGAAGCAGCTCAAGATAAAACATCAACAATATAAGTATATATAACACACATAAACACACTTATAAATATTTACACACACACATTTATATATACAAGAAACAAGCATCCTACACTGTTAACTAGGAATTTACAATGGAATCTGAACTGAGGAGACAGTGAAGACTGCAGATACTGGAGACATCAGAATCGATAAAGTGTGGCACTGGAAAAGCACAGCAGATCAGACAACATCTGAGGAGCAAGTGAGTCAACATTTCAGGCTTAACCCTTCATCAGGACTTGGGAGGGGCAGGGGGCCGAGAAATAAATAGGGGAGGAGGGGTGGGGCTAGGGGAAAGGTAGTTGAATAGGTCGGTGGGAAGTGTGGAACAGATAGATGGGAAGGAAGATGAACAGATAGGTCAGGTCAAGAGGATGGAGGTGAGTTGTAGGGCTAGATCTGGATGGGGTGGGGGGGAAGGGGAGATTTGGAAACTGGTGAATGTTGAAGAGGCATGCTTTCACATTTGGGATAAGGGGACAACAGAAAATACTAATGGAATGAGCTTTTGATGAAACCCAGCAGGATAATTCTGCTTGTGCTGATATTGCACCAAGAAAGATATGGCTTATCTCAGATTAGACAGGCTTGATATCAAATGAGCATGTAAACAGTATAGTGAGTTGGAGAATGAAGTCAAGAGGAAGACCAAGTCTTTTTGGCACACAAAGAGAAGCTGATCTTTTGTTTAGAATGCATTGTGTACCTTTAAGGATCTCAAGTTAAAAGAGTTTGGACACTTTTTTGTAATTATTTGTTAACAGCACAGAAAGTATTTGGTTTAGGACAAATCCACAACCTTGGTAAGGTCAAAAGGACAACTATCACAGGAAATAAAAACTATCAATAGATCTGCATTGCACTGCTCACACATAAATGATTCAGCTTTATAATATTAAGACCATTTATAACATATAGGGGAGAATACAAGGCCACTGATTTATTTGAATGAACAAGTCAAATTCAATTTGTAATACAAGATATTCTAAGATATTTTCTGGTGCTGTGGGGATTGAACACCACAAGTCAAACCATTATTCTATCACTTTCTGTTCTAAATTCTAGAAGCAAAAGAAAATGTTCCAATGTCAACCAATGCAGGGTACTCTTGCATCCTGGGAAATTAATTATACTGCGTGTGTTCAGAGTGCCCAATCTGAATTCAACAAATAATGTCATAGCTCTAGGAACAATAATATGTCAGTCTATGCTCTTGCAAAAGGCTGAGACCAAGTTAAAGCTTTCAATAAAAGCATTAAAAAACAATATATTTTGTTTAAACATTTATCGTGCACACTATCAGTCTCAGTCTTGAATGTAGTGAACGAGTGAACCTCTAAAGATCTCCAAGTTGAAATATTTCAACTATTCACAAGCCAGAGTGATCAAATTCTCATTTTAGTCCTAAATGGCCCACTGCTATTCTGAGAATGTCTCTTCTGGTTCTACAGCATCCCACAAAGCTGAAAGAAATATCTTTCTTGCATGTGCCCTGTTGAGTCCTGATAAATTGTGGATTTGGAGAAAGTGAGGACTGCAGATGTTGTAGATCAAAGTTGAAAAGTGTGGCATTGGAAAAGCACAGCTAGTCAGGCAACATCCGAGGAGCAAGAGGGCATAAGTCAGGTCATTGTGGATTTGTCCTATGAGAATTTGGTATGCAACAATGACATGCTCTTATTTTTCTAAATTCCAAATAATAGGTCCAAACTCCTCAATCTCTCCTCATAAGACAATCCTACCATCCCAAAATGGTGGAAGCAGACTCAGTTATAAATTTTATAAGGAAATTGAATAAATACTTGAAAAGAAAGCATTTGTAGGGCAACAGGGAAAAAGGAGAGTACGTCTAACCGGATATTTGTTTATTTTGTTCATGGGATGTCTAGTTGCCCTTAGAAAATGACTACCTAATGAAAGTACAGGTAACAATAATGTGTATCATTAGGAAAATTTTGGGAGTCCATTATAAATAATTTAATAGCACAGCATTTAGAAATACATAATACAATCAAGCAGAATCAGCATGCCTTCATGAAGGGGAGCACTGTACGGGAACACTGGAACAGGAGTAGACTATTCAGCCCTTCAAGCCTGTTCCACTATTCAATGAGAACATGGTTGATCTGTGGCATCTGCATTGGATTAATTTCCCTTAATTCCCTCGCTGAACAAAAAAATTCTCTCTCATGCCTGACAAATTTATTAAATTTTTTTTGAGGAGATATCAAGCAGAATAGAGAAAAGGGAACCAGTACTTGTAATATATTTGGATTTCCAACAAGTGTCTCATAAGGTATCACATATAACATTACTAAAAAGAGCCCATGGTGCTGGTTGTAATATATTGTAGCATGGATAGAAAGCTGGCTCACTAACAAAAGACAGAGCATGGGATAAACAGGCCATTTTTGTTGGCAACTCATTGACAGATTAAACTTGGCAGATAAAACCTAATGTGGGAAAATGGGAGGTTATGCACTTTGGCAACAGAAATAGAGGAGAAATGGAGAAAAACTGCAGAAATCTGCAGTACAGAGGGATTCTATAGTCATGCATAACTCACAAGATGTATGTATACAGGTTCGGTGGATAGAGGGAAGGGTCATGGAATGTTGGCCTTTACTTAAAAAAGTAATGGAATATAAAACAGAAAAATCTTGCTAAAATGATGCAAGGCACTTGGAATACTGTGAACAGTTTGGTGCCTTAAAAAAAATATATATATTGTATTGCAGGCAGTCCAGAAAAGGTTAATTAGATTGATCATGGGCAAAGAGGGATTTTCTTATGAGGAGACATTCAGTAGATTGGGCCTATGATCATTGGAGTTTCAAAGAATGAAGGTGACCTTATTGAAAAATATAAGTTTAGATTAGATTAGATTACATTACAGTGTAGAAACAGGCCCTTCGGCCCAACAAGTCCACACCGACCCGCCGAAGCGCAACCTACCCCTACATTTACCCCTTACCTAACACTAGGAAGCTTGAAAGACAGGGCAGATGCTGAGAGGTTGTTTCCCCTGTGGGAGAGTCTAGGATCAAGGAGCATACTTTCAGATTAAGGGGTCACCCATTTAAAGCAGAGATGAGGAGCAATTTCTTCTCTGAGGGGGAAGTGAATCTGTAGAATTCTTTACTGCAGAGAACTGGAAAAACTGGGTCATTATGTGTATTCAAAGGTGAAGTGGACAGATATTTAAAGAATAAGGGAATCAAGGGTTATGGGAAAAGCCTGAAAAGTGGAGTTGAGGATTATCAAATCAGACATATCTCATTGAAAGTGGTGCAGAATCGATGGGCCGCATGAACGACTTCCACTCCTATGCCTTATTACAGCCACCAGACAACTACCAGTAATTAGAATACTTACACTGCACAGTAATAATTCTTCCCGTAAGAGCTGCTTACAATGCTCTTTCAATGAAACACAAATGCTATGTAGCAAATATAACATATGAAAGTGAACACTGGGCTGAGTGTATGATGAAGGCACAACGAGTACAACAGTGGACATGGAGTGTTACCTCTATATTTGGCCCAGGAAAACTCCAAAGTGAGTTCAATTTCACTTAATATGCATCATGTTGGTGAATATCAGCAATTTGCCAACAACTTTAAAAGACTGAATTCTATTTCTTTTCAGTCTTTTCTGTTGTAAAAGGGAGGAATGGCCAAGAAATACTCTTAATACTGAAGTTCAACCACCCTGCAAGCCATGAGCACATTTTACACTTTGATTTCCAAATATTTATAAAAGATCATCAAGAACCATATCCAGCTTAAATTTAAGTTATGGAGCAGGTCACATTTATGTCATTTCTAGAGATGGCACAGTGGCCCATTGGTTAGCACTGCTGCCTACAGCACCAGGTAGCAGATTCAAATCCAGCATCAGGTGGAGTTTGTGTGGAATTTGCACATTCTCCCCATATCTGCATGGGTTTCCTCCGGGTCTCTTAGTTTTCTCCCACAATCCAAAGATGTGCAGGTTAGGTGGATTGGCTATGCTAAATTGCCCATAGTGTCTAGGTATGTGCAGGTGAGGTAGTTTAGCCATGGGAAACGAAGGATTACGGAGATAGGGTAGAGTCTGGGAGGGATGCTCTTCAGAGGGTCAGTGTGGACCCGATTAGCCAAATGGCCTGTTTCGAAACTGTAGAAATTCTGATTCTGATTCAAGATTGCCTCCCTGTATTTAATGAAAAATTATTTCATCGTGTACACTTTGTTATAAATAAATAAACTAAAGGTTTCCTTGTTAGACAACCACACTAAATGAAATAATAGTGTCACCTAGATCAGGAAATTCTCAATGGGGACTCAAAAGTTGTGATGCAGTTCCCCATAAGTCTAAATGAATTGTCTTGAAAGGACTTTAACTCACGATTTCTTAATTATTTGCTCAGGTTTCTTAATTACCAGCAAAAAAAAGTTGCCATTGTCCGACTCTCTCATTACAGAGAGGCAACTGGTAGCGGTTTAACTTGAGGATCACCACACCCCAGGCAAGGAGAGGGGCTGAGAAGGAGAGATATCATGAAGGACTAGTGCAGTAACATAATCATGCTGCCATCTTATATTTTATGTCTGCAGTTGTGCCCTGTCTGCTTATAATGTGAATAGAACTTTTTCCCTTTGATTCTCATTTGGGATCAATTTTTTGTGAGCTGATGGTTTGGCCAGAACAGTCTTGACTTTCTGCTTGCGGAAGGTATGACTATATCACGTACGGGACATAGGTTAGGCCACTTTTGGAATACTGTGTGCAATTCTTGTCTCCTCCTACAGGAAGGATGTTGTGAAACTTGAAAGGGTTCAGAAAAAATTTACAAGGATGTTGCCAGGGTTGGACGGTTTGAACTATAGGGAGATGTTCAAAAAGTAGGGGAGTAGTCATTCTTATTCGGAAGAATCTCCCTTTCAAAATCCTAAGTCAAATAAAAGATGAATCTGGATGAAATATACTGATTAAAGCCCTTATAAATGGAGAGGAATATGGGATTTTAAATCTGTATTGTCCACCGGCACATCCTTTCAAATTTATAATTTCTCCAAACTGATGGCTCTCAGGGCTCGTCATACAATTACAGGGGGAGAGACTTAATTACATTATGGACCCGGAGATAGACAGGATACCCAAGAGTACTGCGAGTGTTTCCCCCAGATCCAGACAATTGACAGATTTGAATAAAGAGTTAGGATTAGTAGATGTGTGGAGGTGCCTTCACCCGCAAGGCAGAGATTTCTCTTTTTACTCTAATCCACATAAATGTCACACTAGAATTGATATGTTTTTTGCCCCCTCAGCCTTTTTGAATTCTATATCATCCTGCAAAATAGGTAATACAATAATTTCTGATCACGCTGCTGTGTATATGGAAATCAAGGCTAGGAACAATGAGGCATCCCCCGACATTGGCATATGGATTCCTTCTTAATGAAGGATAGTAAATTTGTAAAATATTTTTCTCAAGAATTTAAAACTTTTTTGGAAATGAATTCAGGTACGGCTAGTAACCCGTCAATGATGTGGGAGACCAGTAAGGCTTATGCGCGAGGTCTGATCATTTCATACTCGGCGACCCAGAAAAAACTAAAGGGAGAACAACAGTGTCTACTTGAGGCTCGCTTAAAAGCAGCTGAAACAGCATATGTTGATAGACCTTCTATTGCTAAATTACAAACGATTACAGCCCTTGGGACAGCCCTGAATACTGCGTTTACCCAAACGGCAAAGCAAAGCAAAGCAAAGATTATATGAATTTGGCAATAAACCTGGTAGATACTTAGCATTTCTCGCAAGGAAAAAAAAGGCCCCTCAAGCTATCACATCCATCAGGGAAAGTGCTGGTACTCTGACTCACGATCATAAAAGGACAAACACAATCTTCAGAAAGTTTTATTCTGATTTGTATAAATCAAGGGATTGTGAAGATAGAGCCAGGAGGATGCAGTCCTTTTTCAAAAGCCTGGCCTTTCCGGACTTAACCCCGGAACTGGTATCGGTCCTGAATGCTCCCCTAACAACCCAGGAAATACTTGACGCAATCAATGAGCTTCAGAGCGGTAAGGCACCTGGCCCAGATGGATTTCCGGTTGAATTCTACAAAGAGTTTACAGGAGTATTAGCTGGTCCACTTATGGACATGTACAATTACTCATATAGTCAGGGCTGCCTCCTGCCTTTGCTGAAAGAGGCGAATATCTTCCTTAATCTCAAAATAGGAAAGGACCCAGAAGATTGCGCATCATACAGACCAATATTCTTCCTAATTGCAGATTTTAAAATTCTTTCTAAAACATTAGCATTGAGGCTGGAGAAGGTATTGCCATATATCATAAAAGAGGATCAGATGGGGTTTATCAAGGCCGTAGATCATCTAATAATATTAGAAGGGTTTTGAATGTGATTCAAGTCTGTCATCAGGAAAAAATACGGGGAATAGTAGTCTCACTGGATGCGGAGAAGGCTTCGACAGAGTTGAATGGTCATACCTGTTCTATACATTGGAAAGGTTTGGCGTTGGAAAGGTATTTGCTAAATGGGTCTCAACATTGTATAATGATCCCAAAGCAGTTGTGATCACCAATGGATTAGGCACGGATAGCTTCAGTGCGGGTAGGGGATGCCGTCAGGAATGTCCACTCTCACCGTTGCTATTTACGCTAATAATTGAGCCACTAGCGGAAGCTATACGGGCTGACTCTAATATAACGGCCCCGAGGGTTGGTACAAGTAAACATAAAATTACCCTTTATGCAAATAATATCGTCCTTTTTCTTAGTAATCCTCTGATGCCCGTGCCTCACTTAATCCAAGTTATTAATATATTTAGTGCATTCTCAGGCTACAAAATTAATTTCTCAAAATCAGAGGCCATGCCGATGGGTGGTCTCGCTAGTATGTCCCACTTATTGGACGGGTCTCACTTTCCCTTTCGGTGGTCTCTAGAAGGTTTCTTATATTTAGGCATTTTTATCACCTCGGTATTTGGCCAGCTATACAAGGTCAACTTTGTGCATCTACTGGAAAGGCAAGACCTTCAACGCTGGGGGGATCTTCCAATTTCTTGGCTAGGTAGAATAGCTCTAATAAAAATCATTTGGCATTTATGAATGTACAGTTACAAAACAACCAACTATAGTTTGTTTGGACAATTTAATTCTATATTATGGCATCATTCCACTTCAATGATGAAAATTCTAAACATACAGACTTCCGCAAAGTATCTAATCATTTCTGGATTTTACCGAAAAGATATTTTCATTAGAATATGTTGATTTCGGTCAATAACGATTCATTTAATTTGTCACACAATTCTGACTATTATAAACAGAACTTAAATGAAGTAAATTAGCTCTCTTGAAATTGGGTTTTCTACCTTACTATGAGCATTGGTGTGTGTGTGTGTGTTTCCAATTATTCTGAAGTATGTTACCTGAGACCACAACTTCATGGAGAGCCACTCCCTGCCATTAATTTAATTTCATAACCATAAAGTGGAGTCAACCGAAAGCATATTTCCTGGAGACTGTTTTCAGTGCTTTAAGAACAGATATAAAACTGAAAATACAACAGCAGATTGTGCATATATTTACACCTTATAGTAATGTATAGGCACAATGAAGAAGGAACCACCAAATAGGACTAGTTGCATGCCAAGCTTCAAAAACAGCAAGTGATACAAACAGCTAAATGATCCCACAACCAATGAATCAGATCTAAGCTCTGCGGTCCTGCCACATCCATTCAGGAATGGTGGTGGACAATTCATTAGAGGAAGAAGCTCCACAAATATCCCCATCCTCAATAATGAAAGAGCCTAGCACATCAGTGCAAAAGATAAGTGTCGATCCATCTTGGTATCCTCCAGTGGTCCCCACCATTACAGATATCTGTCTTCAGCCAATTCGATTCACTCCACGTGATATCTGTGAAGATTATACCCTGACAAAATTCTGGCAATAGTACTGAAGATTTGTGCTCCAGAACTTGTCACTCCCCTAGCCAAGCTATTCCAGTACAGTTACACAACTACCATCTACTAGACAATGTGGAAAATTGCCCAGGTATGTCCTGTATGTAAAAAGATGGACAAATCCAACCTGGCCAATTAACATCCCATCAGTCTACTCTCGATCATCAATAAAGCAATGGAAGATGTCATCAACAGTGCTATCAAGCAGCACCTGCTCAGCAATAACCTGCTTAGTAATGCTCAGTTGGGTTCCGCCAGAGCCACTCAGCCCCTGGCTTCATTATACCCTTGGTTCAAACATGGACAAAAGAGCTGAATTCCAGAGATGAGGTGAGAACCCTTCACATCATGGCTGCATTCGACCAACTGTGGCATCATGGATCTCTAGCAAAACTGGAATGGGTGTCAGGGGACAAAATCTCCAGTGGTTGGAGTCATACCTGACACATGGGAAGATGGTCATGTTTGTTGGAGGCAGCACCGAGGACTGCAGATGCTGGAAACCAGAGTTTAGATTAGAGTGATGCTGGAAAAGCACAGCAGGTCAGGCAGCATCCGAAGACCAGGAAAATCGATATTTCGGACAAAAGCTTTCATCAGGAATGTTTGTTGGAGGTCAGTCATCTGAACTCCAGGATATCTCTGCAAGAGTTCCTCAGGTTAGTGTCCTAGGCCCGACCAACTTCAGCTACTTCATCAATGACCTTCCCTCCATCAAAAGGTCAGAAGTAGGGATGTTTGTCAATGATTGCACAATGTTCAGCACCATTCATGACTCCTCAAATGTTGAAATAGTCCATGTACAAATGCAATAAGATTTAGACAATATCCAGGCTTGGGTTGACAAGTGGCAAGTAACATTGACACCACTCAAATGCTGGATGATGACCATGACCAATAGGAAAAAATCTAACCACTACCCCATGACATTCAATGGTGTTACCATCACTGAATTTCCCATTATCAACATCCTGGGCGTTATTATTAACCAGAAATTCAAATGGACTCACCACATAAACACAACAGCTACAAGGACAGGTCAGAGGCTAGGAATACTACAGCAAGTAACTCATCTCCTGACTCCCCAAAAGCCTGACAAGCATCTACAAGGCACAATCAGGAGTGTGATGGAATATCCCCACTTGCCTCGATGAGTGCAGTTCCAACAACACTCAAGAAGTTTAACACCATCCAGAACAAAGCAGCTGCTTGATTGGCACTACATCCACAAGCATCCATTTCTTCCATCACTGACACTCAGTAGCAACAGTGTATACTGTCTATAAGATGCACTGCAGAAATTCATCAAACATCTTCAGACAGCACCTTCCAAGTCCACGACCACTTCTATCTACAGGGACAAGTAGATGTATGGATACACCACCACCTTCAGGTTCCCCGCACCTGACTCGGAATATATCGCCATTCCTTCATTGTTGCTGAGTCAAAACCCTGGAAATCTCTCCCTAATGGCCTTGTGGGTCAATCCAAGGGCAACTAGGGACAGGGTTCTGAGGAAGGGTCACCAGACCCAAAATATTAACTCTGATTTCTCTTCAAGATGCTGCCAGACCTGCTGAGCTTTTCCAACAACTTCTGCTTTTATTTCTGATTTACAGCATCCGCAGTTCTTTCAATTTTTATTTTGACAGGCAATAAATGCTGACCAGCCAGCAATGTCCACATCCTTCAAATGAATAAATAAACAAGAAATAATTTTGATATAACCATCACATTAAATTCATCTGATTTGGCCACATGGATTCAGAATTGGCTTGCCTAGAAGGTAGAGGTTAGTGGTGGATGCAGAAGGTTTTCTGGCTGGAGGTCAGCGACTAATAGTGTTCTGCAGGGATCCGTACTGGGATCTCTGCTGTTGGTGATATATATATAAATGACTTGGATAAAATGTAGATAGGTGGATTCGTAAGTTTGCAGATAATACAAAGATCGGTGGTTAGTGTAGAATGTTGTCAACGGATACAGCAGGATATAGATCAGCTGCAGATATGGGCAAAGAAATGGCAGATGGAGTTTAATCTGGGTAAGTGTGAGGTGCTGCACTTTGGAAGACTAAATGTTAAGGAAAAGTATACAGTTAATGGCAAAACCTGGCACTGATGTACAGAGGGAGCATGGGGTTCAAGTCTATTGCTCCCTGATAGTGGTCATTCAAGTAGATAGGGTGCTAAAGAAGGCAAAAGTGAGCTCTGCAGATGCTGGAGATTAGAGTCAAGAGTGTGGTGTTGGAAAAGCACACCAGGTCAGGCAGCATCCGAGCAGCAGGAAAGTTAACGTTTCAGGCAAAAGCCCTTCATCAGGAATGACGCTGGGAGCATCGGGGGTGGAGAGCTAAATGGGAGGGGTGTGGGGCGGGGGCTAAGGTAGCTGAGAGTACGATAGGTGGATGGAGGTGGAGGTAATGGTGATAGGTCAGAGGGGAGGGTGGAGCAGATAGGTGGGAAAGAAGACGGACAGGTAGGACAGGTCATAAGGGCGGTGCTGAGCTGGAAGCTTGGAACTGGGATAAGATGGGGGGAAGGGAAATGAGGAAACTGGTGAAATCCACCTGAGGGTCCTGAGGTGGAAGATGAGGCGTTCTTCCTCCAGGCGTCGGGTGGAGGAGGCCCAGGACCTGCATGTCCTTAGCAGAATGGTTGCCTTTATTGGTTGGGGAATTGAGTATAAGAGTTAAGATGTCATGTTGCAGCTTTCTAAGACTTTGGTTAGGCCACACTTGAGAGTCTTGCATTCAATTCTGGTCACCATATTATGGGATGAATGTGGAGGCTTTGGAGAGGATGCAGAAGAGTTTTATCAGGATGCTGCCTGATTTAGAGGGTATGAGCTATAAGTAGGCTAGAAAAACTTGGACTGTTTTCTCTGGAGCAGCAGAGGTTGAGGGGAGACTCGACAGAAGTCGATAAAATTATGAGATGCACAGAAAAAGCACAACATCAAAGGAGCAGTAGAATGTACGTTTTGGGCAGGACCTTGCTGCCTGAAACACTGATTCTCCTGCCCCTCTGATGCTATTTGACCTGCTGTGCTTTTTCCAGCTCCACATTTTATCGACTCTGACTTTGCAGACTTCACTATCGCTGAGTCTAAGAAGTTAGAAGACTTGCAGCATGTACCTTGCCAAATATTCTCAAAATTGTGTACGTTTCAGTGAAATCACCTCTCATTCTTCTAAACTTCAAAATGAAGGGCCTATTCTACACCATCTTTCCTCACAGGCCAACTCTCTCATCCTAGGAATCAATCTGGTGTACATTTGTTGCCAAACACGTTATAAAAAAAGTGCACGTCATTTTGCTATAGCATGTGTTTCTTTAACGCGAATTCGCTGTAACGCAATTGATGAATTGGGGACACTGTTTCTGTGGTTCTGTTCGCCGAGCTGGAAGTTTTTGTTGCAAACGTTTCGTCCCTTGTCTAGGTGACATCATACATCAAGAACATCTCTGAAATGACAGCCAGACTCCTGCGACCACTAGGACTTATAACAGCACACAAACCAACAGCCACACTCAGACAACAACTCACCAGAACGAAGGACCCGATACCCAGCATGAGCAAAACTAATGTAGTGTACAAAATCCCATGCAAGGACTGCACAAAACACTACATAGGACAAACAGGAAGACAGCTAACAATCCGCATCCATGAACATCAACTAGCCACAAAACGACACGACCAGCTATCCCTAGTAGCCACACACGCAGACAACAAACAACATGAATT
>NC_057739.1:36979053-36984794 GCF_004010195.1 Chiloscyllium plagiosum | reverse complement strand
AACACCACAGAAGCGCTTCACAGGAGGCTCCCAAGCACAAAGGATGTCACCTAGACAGGGGACGAAACGTTTGCAACAAAAACTTCCAGCTCGGCGAACAGAACCACAGCAACGAGCACCCGAGCTACAAATCTTCTCACAAACTTTGAACACTGTTTCTAAAGTGCAAACTTTTAAAGCATGTGTCGGTTGTGACACAATTACATTGCCAAAACTTTAAGTGCTGTTTCAAAAGCGCGATTCTTAGATAACGCGGGGTGCATAAGAATGCAACCATCGTACTATAGAAGAGCTACCTGTATATTCTTCAACTACAGAGACCAAATCTATACACAGAACTCAGGGGTCACCTCATTAAAGCCTGTACAATTGTACTCCCATGCCATTTCAATAAAGATCAAAATACCACAGTAAACATCCTGTTCTCCAGATACCAAGCATCCAGAATTCTCATGCAACTGGCATCTGAGATTCAAAAGGGAAACTCTGGACACTAGTGTCTGGATAACAGTGACTTTACTGGCATTAGCTATTGGAAGGCAAAAGTGGATCAGAGCTTTATTAAAGACTTCTTTACTAAAGGTTCAAGACTTACTTTACTGATAAAGACGAATTACCTATCATAATCAGGGAAAAAGGTATTTATGAGCCACCCTGGCCATTTGCTTTTAAAATAAACATTCATCTTCTGGCAGCAATGTGTTGAGCTTTTCTAGCTGCTATTAGTTTTTCTCAGGCAAATTAGCTAACCAACAACCATATTCTTTATGTAGCCTGAATACCAGTGTGATTACTGTATTTGCCTTCCTAATTATGTGTAACATGCACGTTAACTTTGTATTAATGTACAAGGGAATGTAAATCTCCTTCAACATCCAACATCAAACAGCTTCCCATGATTTCAAACAAATGTTTCTATTCTTCTCCCAGAAGAGAAGCTGATACTTCCCCTATCACCTTCTTGTCAGCTCACATAACTTGTCCTTATAGTTCCAGAGTTCTCATCAGACTTTACCTTCCTACCAAGCTTAGGACCATTAGCAGACTTGGAATATGGTACACTCTATGGCTTCATCTAAGTCATTAATGTAAATGGTAAATAGTTGAAGTTCCAGAACTGTTGTGGCAGCCCACTAGGAATAGTCAACCAATCTGAAAATGACCAATTTATTCCTATAGTGCCCTTTATTCTATCTTTTAATCAATCCCCTTTTCAAATTAATACTTTAGTCACAAGCCCACAGCCCTCATCCTACATAATATCTTTATTCAATGATTCAAAGAAATACAAGGTATTCATTCACTTATTCTATAGTCTGCTTGTTATCCTATAAAAGGTTAATAAATATGTTGATACAGAAAATCATGATTTTCTAAGCGTCTGCTATTACCACACCCTTAATAATAGATTCCAACATTTTCCTGATGACTGATGTCAGCTTAACTGGCATGTCATTCCTTATTTTCTCTCTCTCTTTTTTCATGAATAGTAGTGAGACATTTGTTATCTTCCAATCCAATAGAACTGTTCTAAAATCGAAAAAATTTTGAAAGATCACAGTGAGTGCATTTGCTATTTCTTGGGGCACTTCTGGAACCTAGAATGTACGCCATCAGGTTCGAAAGATTGATCTGCTCTCAGTAAACTCTTCTTCGCTAATATTGATTATTTTAAATTTGTCACTGTCATGAGACTCTTGATTCCGACTATTTCTGGTTTGGTGTGTGCAGATTAGATTGCACAGTAAAATAGGAAAGACAATAGATGAAAATACTGGTTTAATGGATCCATTAATTTTAATGAGTTTACCAACCATCTTGCGAACATTCACTGATTCAATGAGAAATAAGAAAGAGATGATCACCTCACTGGGATTGTACTATAGACCCCCCAATAGTCAGCGGGAAATTGAGAAATAAATTTGTAAGGACATCTTAGTTATCTATAAGAATGGTAGGGCATTTTAACTTTCCAAACATAGAGTGGGCCTACCATGGTGTTAAGGGCTTGGATGGAGGTGAAGTTGTTTAGTATGTACAAGAACATTTTCTGATTCAGTACGTATTGACTAGAGAAGGTGAAAAATGTAATCTACTTTTGGGAAATAAAGCAGGGCAGGTGACTGAGGTGTCGATGGGAGTGCACTTTGCGGGCAAGTGATCATAATTCTATTAGTTTTAAAATAGTGATGGAAAAGGATAGACCGGATCTAAAAGTTAAAGATCTAAGTTGGAGGAAGGCCAATTTTAATAGTATTAATCAAGGAATTTCAAAATTTTATTGGGGGACTATATTCGCAGGTAAAGGATGGCTGGAAAATTGGAAGCCTTCAAAACTGAGGTAACAACAGTCCAGAGCTGAAAATGTGTTGCTGGAAAAGCGCAGCAGGTCAGGCAGCATCCAAGGAGCAGGAGAATCGACGTTTCAGGCATGAGGCCTTCTTCAGGCTCATGCCCGAAACGTCAATTCTCCTGCTCCTTGGATGCTGCCTGACCTGCTGCGCTTTTCCAGCAACACATTTTCAGCTCTGATCTCCAGCATCTGCAGTCCTCACTTTCTCCTAACAACAATCCAGAGACAATATGTTCCTGTTAGGGTGAAGGGCAAGGATGGTCGGCTTAGGGAGTGCTGGATGACTATAGAAATTGAGGTTTTGATCAAGAAAAAGAAGGAAACGTGTCAGGTATAGGGTGAGTCCCTGGGAGAGTATAAAGGGCAGCAGGAAAATACTTCAGAGGGAAATCAGGAGAGCATAAACAGGCATGAGATAGCTTTGGTAAATAAGGGATTCTACAAATTCATTAAGGACAAAAGAGTAACTAGGGAGAGAATAGGGCCCCATAAAGACCAATAAGGCTGCCTGTATGTGTTGAATCACAGGAGATGAGGGAGATACTAAATGAGTATTTTGAATCAGTGTTTACTGTGGAGAAGGGACGATAAAAAGTTTGGGGAAATAAATAGCAACATCTTGAAAATTATCCATATTACAGAGGTGGTGGTGCTGGATGTCTTAAAACGCATAAAGGTGAATAAATCTCCGGGACCCGATCAGGTATACACTAGAATCTGCGGGAAGCCAGGGAAGTGATTGTTGGGCCCCTTGCTGAGATAATAATCACCGGTGAGGTGATAGAAAACTGGCAGTTGACTAACGTGGTGCCACTATTTAAGAAAGGTGGTAAGGAAAACCCAGGGAATTATAGACTGGTGAGCCTGACATCATTGGTGGGCAAATTTTGAAGGAAATCCTGAGGGACAGGATTTACATGTATTTGGAAAGGCAAGGACTCATTAGGGATAGTCAACCTGGCTTTCAGCATGGGAAATCATGTCTCACTAATTCGATTTATTTTTTGAAGAAGTAATGAAAAGGACTGATGAGAGCAGAGTGGTGGACATGATCTATATTCAGTATTATTCAGTAAGGCGTTTGACAAGGTTCCTCATAGTAGACTGACTAGCAAGGTTAGATCACATGCAATATAGGGAGACCTAGAGTTGATAAAGTGTGGCACTGGAAAAAGCACAGCAAGTTAGGCAGCATCTGAGAGCAAGAGAGTCAACACTTCAGGCTTAACCTTTCATCAGGACTGGGGAGGAGGGGAAGGGAGCTGAGAAATTAATAGAAGGAGGAGGATGCGGCTAGGGAAAGGTAATTGGGGTGGCGATAGTGGGCGAAGGTCGGTGGTGATTTTGATAGATCTGTGGGAAGTGTGGAGTGGATAGGTGGGAAGGAAGATGGACAGGTAGGTCAAGTCAAGAGGGTGGAGCCAAGTTGAAGGGCTGGATTTGGGTTGGGTTGGAGGGAGGAGAGAGTTGGAAACTGGTGAATTCAATGTTGAGGCCATGGAGCTGTAGGCTACCGAAGCAGAAGATGAGGTGTTTCTCCTCAAATTTGCGGGTGGCCTTGTTCAGGAAGTGGAGGAGGCACAGAATGGGCATGAAATACAGAGAGAACTAGCCATTTGGCTACAGATCTGGCTCAAAGGTAGACGACAGAGGCTAGTGGTGGAGGGTTGCTTTTCAGACTGGAGGCATGTGACCAGCGGTGTGCCAGAAGGATCTGTAGTAGGTCTACAGCTTTTCGTCACTTGTATAAATAGTTTGAATGTGAATATAGAAGGTATGGTCATTAAGTTTGCAGATGACACCAAAATTGGAGGTGTAGTGGACAGCGAAGAAGGCTACCTCAAAGTACAACGGGACCTTGATCAGATGGGACGCTAGACCGAGGAGTGGTAGGTGGAGTTAAATTTAAATAAATGTAAAGTGCTGCATTTTGGAAAGGCAAATCAGGGTAAAACTTATACACTTGATGGTAAGGTCCTGGGGAGTGTTGCTGAACAAAGAGACCAAGGGTTGCAGGTTCATAGTTCCTTGAAAGTGGTGTCATAGAGATCTATAGCACGAAACAGACCCTTCGGTCCAACCCGTCCATGCTGACCAGATATCCCAATCTAGTCCCACCTGCCAGCGCCCAGGCCATATCCCTCCAAACCCTTCCTATTCATATAGCCACCCAGATGCCTCTTAAGTGTTGCAATTGTACCAGCCTCCACCACTCTCTCTGGCAACTCATTCCATACATGCAGCGCCCAATGCATGAAAATGTTGCCCCTTAGGTCTCTTTTATATCTTTCCCCTCTCACCCTAAACCTATGCCTTCTAGTTCTGGATTCCCCGACCCCAGGGAAAAGACTCTGTCTATTTACCCTATCCATGCCTCCCATGATTTTATAAACCTCTATAAAGTCACCCCTCAGCCTCCGACGCTGCAGGGAAAACAGACCTAGCCTATTCAACCCCTCCCTATAGCTCAAATTCTCAAACCCTGGCAACATCCTTGTAAATCTTTTCTGAACCCTTTCAAATTTCAAAACATCTTTCCAATAGGAAGGAGACCAGAATTGCCACACAGTATTCCAACAGTGGCCTAACCAATGTCCTGTACAGCCGCAATATGACCTCCCAACTCCTGTACTCAATACTCTGACCAATAAAGGAAAGCATTCCAAACGCCTTCTTCACTATCCTATCTACCTGCAACTCCACTTTCAAGTAGCTATGAACCTGCACTCCAAGGTATCTTTGTTCACAAACACTCCCTAGGACCTTACCAATAAATCAAGATTAGAGTGGTGCTGGAAAAGCACAGCAGGTCAAGCAGCATCCGAGGAACAGGAAAATCGACGATTCGGGCAAAAGTCCTTCATCAATAATGAGGCTGGGAGCCTCCGTGGTGGAGAGATAAATGAGAGGGGGTGGGGCTGGAGAGATGGTAGCTAAACGTGCAGTAGGTGGATGGAGGTGGGTATGAAGGTGATAGGTTGGAGAGGAGGGTGGAGCAGACAGGTGAGAAGGAAGATTGGCAGGTGGGACAAGTCATGAGGATGGTGCTGAGCTTGCAGGTTAGAACTGGGGTAAGGTGGGGGGAGGGGAAATGAGGAAACTGGTGAAGTCCACATTGATGCCCTGGGGTTGGAGTGTTCCGAGGTGGAAGATGAGGTGTTCTTCCTCTAGGCGTTGGGCAGTGAGGGAGTGGCAGTGGAGGAGGCCCAGAACCTGCATGTCAATAGACAATAGGTGCAGGAGTAGGCCATTCTGCCCTACGAGCCTGCACTACCATTCATTATGATCATGGCTGATCATCCTCAATCAGTATCCTGTTCCTGCCTTACCTCCATAACCCTTGATTCCACTATTCTTGAGAGCTCTATCCAACTCTTTCTTAAACGAA
>NC_057739.1:36975244-36978142 GCF_004010195.1 Chiloscyllium plagiosum | reverse complement strand
AACTGGTCTATAATTTCCTGTTTTCTCTCTCCCACCTTTCTTAAAATGTGGTACAACATTAGCCACCCTCCAATCCGCAGGAACTGATCCTGAATTTATCGAGCTCTCGAAAATAATCACCAACGCATCCGCGATTTCTGGAGCCACCTCCTTCAGTACCCTGGGATGTAGACCATCAGGCCCCGGGGACTTTTCAACTTTCAGACCTAACAGTCTCTCCAACACCAATTCCTGGCAAATATAAATTCCCTTCAGTTCAGGTCCTTCAGCCACTGTTACCTCAGGGGGATTGCTTGTGTCTTCCCCAGTGAACACAGATCTGAAGTATCAATTCAACTCTTCTGCCATTTCTTTGTTTCCCGTAATATATTCCCCTGTTTCTGTCTTCAAGGGCCCAATTTTAGTCTTAACCATTTTTTTCTCTTTCACATACCTAAAAAAGCGTTTACTATCCTCCTTTATATTTTTGACCAGTTTACCTTCGTACCTCATTTTTTCTCTGCGTATTTCCTTCTTAGTAATCCTCTGTTGTTCTTTAAAAGCTTCCCAGTCCTCCGTTTTCCCACTCATCTTTGCTATGTTATACTTTTTCTCTCTTTTTTTAGATATTTTTATTAGAAATGTAACATTTTTACAAGTTTACAAAAATAAACAAAACTCTCAAGTACAAACATTGATATACAATTAAATCTTAAATATATAATAACCAAAATTTAACAAAAGAAAAATACAGTGAAAAAAACAAAACTCAACTAATTACTAATCTAACCTACAACTAACCAGAGTGTATATTTAAGTCTCTTACATTATTCAAATAAGAGAAAGAGAGAAAAAAAAACAGCGGATAACATAGAAATTGAGTAGTAAGATACATGCTCGGAATGTGTTAACATCAAATGTAACAAAACCCATATTCGTGCGGGATTCCTCTCCCAAGGGGCCCCGGACCAGCCATGTTCGTAATCTCAATTAAATAAAAGCCCTTGTTAGGATAGCCAAAATATCTGTATTCATATAATTCAAGAAGGGCTGCCATATTTTATAAAATAATTCGGTCTTTCGGTGCACCATATTTGTAAGGAAGTCAAGGGGAATACATTCCATAATTAATCTGTGCCAATTTGAAAGTCCAGGGGGGTCCTCAGCCACCCAGTTTACCAAAATATTTTTCCTTGCACAGAAAGAGAGAATAGAAATTAGTCTCTTCCCATGCATGTCCAGGGAGGATAAGTTCGAAAAGCCCAAAAGGAGAGTTACGGGGTCCACTTTAATTTCTGTCAGGGCACTTGCCACTTTAGTCCAGTATCTACGGATCTTATGACAGGTCCATAGACAATGTACAAGAGTGCCCACCTCTATTTTACATTTGGGACACATTGGGGATGCCCCTGCCTTAAATTTTGCCATTCGATCTGGTGCTATATGGGCCCTATGAAGTATCTTCAGCTGGATAGCCTGAGTTCTGTTACAGATGGTGCTTCTTCTGGCATTTTCCCAAATGTCATTCCACGTTTCTATAGAGATTTCTAGTCCCAATTCCTGATCCCATGTTTTAAGCAGATTGTCCATATCTCCCGATACTTCATCATGTAGTAAATGATAAATAGTACAGATGGAGGATACCCCCATTGGTCGTAGTACTCTACATTCTCTATCTGATTTATAAAGACTATCTTCTGTAAATAGATTCGAATTTGGAAGTATTGATAGAGGTCTCCATTAGGTAATCCGAATTTCTGACGTAGCTGTTCAAAAGACATCAGGACCTCATCTTCAAATAGGTCCCCTAGACATGAGATACCCCTGGATCTCCAGAGTTTAAAAGTGGCATCTGTAAACCCCGGTTGGAATCCCACTATCGGCGCATAGGGGGATTAGATTAGATTAGATTAGATTACTTACAGTGTGGAAACAGGCCCTTCGGCCCAACAAGTCCACACCACCCCGCCGAAGCGCAACCCACCCATACCCCTACATTTACCCCTTACCTAACACTACGGGCAATTTAGTATGGCCAATTCACCTCGGAATTGAACCCAGGTCTCTGGCGCTGTGAGACAGCAGTGCTAACCACTGTGCCACCGTGCCGCCCACAAATGTTTTATGTGAGTTGCCCTCATTTTGCCGCATTATATTCCAAGCTTTAATTGTACTTAGTACTTAGTATTACAGTGATCCGTAATGATTTTCCACTTGTCTGAAAATAAAACGTTAATAAGTGGGCATTTTACTTGAGAAGCTTCGATGTCCAGCCAGATTGATTGTGGATCAAACAAGACCCAATCATCTATGTAACCTAATAAGGAACTTAACTGATATTTCCTAAAATCTGGGAAGTCCCTTTCCTGTGGAAGCTGTAGCTTCTTCAGCTTAATGAGGGGCCGTCTATGATTCCAGATAAAGGAACCCAACCAGCCATATAATTTACGTAGTGCCAGCCTCGGCAGCGTCACCGGAAGCATTCTCATAGGATATAGGAGACAGTGCAGGACATTAATTTTAATTAGTGCTATTCTACCCAGCCAGGAAATTGGAAGGTCTCCCCATCGCTAGAGGTCCTGCCTTATCCTTTCCAGTAAATGCACAAAATTAGCCTTATACAACTGACCAAATACTGGGGTAATAAAAATGCCTAAATATAAGAAACCCTCCAGGGACCAACGAAAGGGAAAAGGGCATCTGTCCACTAAGTGGGGTATCATAGCAAGGCCACCCATTGGCATAGCCACCGATTTTGAGAAATTAATTTTATAGCCTGAGAATGCGCTAAATGTATTAATAACTTGGATTAAGTGAGGTACGGACATAAGAGGATTACTGAGGAATAGGAGAACATCTGCATAAAGGGTCATTTTATATTTACCTGTACCAATCCTCGGGGCCGTTATATTAGGATCA
>NC_057739.1:36962524-36974041 GCF_004010195.1 Chiloscyllium plagiosum | reverse complement strand
GGACCAGAGCTGGGGAAAAGTCCTGGAATAACATGATCTTGGATCCTTTATAGATCATGGCTTGGGAATCTTTTCCAAGATTTCTAGAGGCTTCTAGGAGTATCTGCCTCTCCCTATAGCTCTGCAGCCGGAACAGGACCGGGCGGGGACGCTGGTTCGAGCCGGGCCCGTGTATTGCAACCCGGTAGGCCCATTTCACCCTTACCTGGCCTGATCCAGCCTCCAGATTTAAAAGCTGTGGCAGCCACTGCTTGAGAAACGCTGTAAGCTGGCCTTCCTCTTCCTCTTCCTGTTCGGGAAGGCCCAGCAAATGAACATTTTTTCGGCGACCTCGATTATCGAGGTCATCAATATGATTCTCTAAGGTCCGGACTCGCTGTTCGAGAGTCCGGACCTGATCCACGGCCGATTGCGCTGTGGTGTCGGAGGTCGCGGCCTTTAGCTCCACCCCTCCGACTCGGCGCTCGATTTCTTTCATGTCTCACTCGTGCTTTTGCAGCACGGCCTAGAGTGAGTCCCATCGACTTCGGGATTCTTCAATGAAAGCGTCGATCTTCGCATCCAGTTTGGAGATGATTTCCACAAGGCTTGACACTGTAGGTAAGTCCCCCGAGGCGGCTGTGGATGCCTTTGCTGCAGCTGGAGAGGGTGGGGGAGGGGTTCCTGCTTGCTGAGAGCTGCGGGCTCCCTTCCCTTTAGTCATTTTTACTAAAGATTAGATTGTTTAAATTTAATACTAAGCAGCTAATTAAATTAAACAGCTATTTTAAATGATTTGGTGAGTGTGATGGGTGGCCCACTTTGCCCAAGTCTTGGGAGGAGCACTATAGACTCAGACTTGCTGGGTCGCCGCCATCTTGGATCCCATTTTTTCTTTTTTGACTTTATATATTTCTTAACTTCCCTCATCAGCCACGGCCACCCCGCCTCCTCATAGGATCTTTCTTCCTTTTTGAATGAACTGATCCTGCATCTTCTGCAGTATATCCAGAAATATCTGCCATTGTTCCTCCACTGTCATCCCTGCTAAGGTATTGCACCATTGAACTTTGGCCAGCTCCTCCCTCATAGCTCCATAGTTCCCTTTATTCAACTGAAATATTGTCACTACCGATTGTACCCTTTCACTTTCAAATTGCAGATTGAAGCTTATTGCATTATGGTCACTACCTCCTAATGGCTCCTTCACTTCGAGGTCCCTGATCAATTCTGGTTCGTTGCACAATACCAGATCCAGAATCACCTTTTCCCTGGTAGGCTCCAGCACCAGCTGTTCTAAGAATCCATCTCGGAGGCACTCCACAAAGTCTCTTTCTTGAGGTCCAATACCATCCTGATTCTCCCAGTCTACCTGCATGTTGAAATCCCCCATAACAACTATAGTAATATCTTTGTGACAGGCCAATTTCAGCTCCTGATTCAACTTACACCCTACATCCATACTACTGTTTGGGGGCCTGTAGATAACTCCCAAGAGGGTCTTTCTACCCTTAGAATTTCTCAGCTCTATCCATACTGACTCTACATCCCCTGATTCTAGGTCCCCCCGCGCAAGGGTCTGAAGATCATCCCTTACCAACAGGGCCACCCCATCCCCTCTGCCTGTCAGTCTGTCCTTACGATAGCACGTATAGCCTTGAATATTCATTTCCCAGGCCCTGTCCACTTGAAGCCACGTCTCAGTTATCCCCACAATATCATAGCTGCCAATTTCCAAAAGAGCCTCAAGCTCATCCATCTTATTTCTAATACTTCGTGCATTCATATAGAGTATTTTTAATTTGTTACTGCCCTCACCCTTCCTATCAACCTCTATTTCACTCAACCTTACGGCATGATCCCTTTTTGAGTTTGCTGCTTCACTGATACTGTTGTCTTTCTTGACTTCCCTTGTTCTAACTTTCCTTTCAATTTCCTTCTTAAACTTCCAGTTTGTCCCCCCCCCGCCCCCCCCGATATTTAGTTTAAATGCAGCTGTGTTGCAGTTGCAAACCTGCCTGCCAGAATGCTGGTCCCCAACCTATTAAGGTGCAAACCGTCTCTTTTGTATAATTTATGCTTACCACAAAACATACCCCAGTGATCCAAAAGTTTAAATCCTTGCTTCCTGCACCAGTTCCCCAGCCACACATTCAACTCCATTATCTTCCTGTTGCTGGCCTCTCCAGCCCAAGGAACTGGAAGCAAACCGGAGATAACCATCCTGGACGTCCTGCTTTTCAGCCTTCTTCCTAGTTCTTCAAAGTCCTACTGAAGTCCTCATCTTCTTCCCGACATCATTTGTGTCAACATATACCACCACCTCTGGCTCTTCACTTTCGCCCTTGAGGATTTCCTGCACTCTGTCTGCGATGTCCTTAATCCTGGCACCAGGAAGGCAACACACCATCCTTAAATCCCACCTGTTGCCACAGAAACCTCGTTCAGTTCCTCTCACTATGAAGTCCCCTTTCACCATGGCTCTGTGCGATGACTGACTCCTCGGCTCTGCCTCCACGCCAACTTTAGATTGACAGACCTGACCGCCTCGCGGACTGGCAGTGTCATCTGTCTCTACTGTTTCTAAAAGGTTCAACTTGTTCCTGACAGATTGTTACTTCCCCCACGGTCTCTTGCACCTGTCTCCTCTCTGTCTTCCTCATCGTCTTCTCTCTTCTGGTATGGTTGGTGTAATAACCTCGCTGAAGGTCCTGTCCAGAAAGATCTCGTTCTCTCAGATGAGCCTAAGGTCCTCGAGTTCTTTCTTCAGTGCTGCGACATGCTCTGTCAGTAGCTGAACGTTCACACACTTTCCACAGATATACAAGCCAGATACGCCAGAGTCGTTGACTTCCCACATCATGCACGTAGCACACTGAACCAGCTGGGCAGTCATGTCTTCACCCTCTTCAACTGTGCCGTAATCACTTCACTTAACATCCTTGTCGAAGACTCCTGAGCTAAAGACTCTCTCTTCTCTCACCAGAACTTCCCTGGACTCTCTTTTTGGGGCAAGTCTGTGGACTTCCCAACCGGCTCTGTGCTCTGACTTCACTTCCGCCCAGCTCCCGCCGCTCTCTGCTGCAAAAAGACCATTGGCATCGAGGTAACTTCTTAAATAAAAATAACACTCGGCAGAGTGGAAGGGGGAGTTGAAATGTTCGGCCATGGGACAGTGGGGTTGATTGGTGCAGGCCAATATGTGTATAAACCCTGCTAAAATTTGCTTTCTCAAAATACAGCACCTCACATTTATCTAAATTAAACTCCATCGGCCTCTTCTCAGCTCATTGGCCCATCTGATCAAGATCCTGTTGTAATGTGAAGTAACCGTCTTCGCGGTCCAATTTTGGTTTCATCTGCAAACTTACAAACTATACCTCTTATGTTCACATCCAAATCATTTATATGTCGTAGATAGACATGATAATGAAGAAGGCATTTCGTATGTTTGCCTTTATTGGTCACTTCATTGAGTATAGGAGTTAGGAGGTCATGTTGAGACTGTACAAGACATTGGTTAGGCCAGTTATGGAATACTGTGTGCAATTCTGGTCTCTCTGCTATAACAAAGATGATGTAAAACTTGAAAGGGAGAGGCTGAATAGGCTGGAGTTTTTTCCCTGGAGTTTCAGAGGCTGAGGGGTGACCTTATAGAGGTTTATGAAATCATGAGGGGCATGGATAAAGTGAATAGCCAAGGTCTTTTCCCTGGGATCGGGGAGTCCAAAACTAGAAGGCATAGGTTTAAGGTGAGGGGAAAGATTTAAAGGGGACCTAAGGAGCAATCTTTTCACACAGAGGATGGTGGTGTATGGAATGAGCTGCCAGAGGAAGTACAACATTTAAAAGGCATTTGGATGGGTATATATATAGGAAGGGTTTGGAGGGGTATGGGCCAAATGTTAGCAAATGGGACTAGATTAATTCAAGATATCAGGTCGACATGGACAAATTGGACTAAAGAGTCTATTTCTATGCTGTACAGCTCTATGACTCTATGATACTGGAACAACTTAAACCTAATGTAGCCTGATGTGTTTCAGGCTATCAAACTGCAAAGAAACTCTAAAATGATTAAACGTGTATTATGTATACATGTTAAATTTAGTGATTTGAATTTTTAGATCAAGATAAATGACTGTAGGTCAATTCTATGGAGAGTTGTTCATAAAGAGGTCAGAAAATCATTTGAAACAATGACCTAACAGTATCAATTCAAAGAAAACAAGTAATTACAATCAAGTGCCGAAAAGAACCCATGTGATGTTTATTGATAAAATGTTCATACTTTTGAAACCAGTACTTTAGTTCTTTTATTCCAGAGCTGAAGGTTCAAGGTCTCAGATCAGATGAACCAGGAACCCAGTTCAGCTTCTCTAAGGAGGTGAATCAAACTTTTAATTCAAGGGTGCCAGTTATCTCAGCAAAAGTAATTTATAGTCTATGGAATTTCCAAGTTGAGAGAGGCTGGCTAGAGATCAAGTTTATAGATCTCAAAGATTCGGCCTTCAGAACTGTGAAAGAAAGTTTCAGGCTAGCAGAATTAAAAAGGAATTGTTAAGAATTAATAATCGATTTATCAAGGCAGATTTCATTTAGGGATCTGACTTGTCCAGTATTAATATCAGCTGAGATCATCATACTTTCTACAATACAGTGCACTGTTTGAGAGTGACAAATTTGGCAACAAGCACATATCTAATCACAAAGTTCAAGTTCTACTCCTACTTGAATACAAAGTCAAGGCTGACACTCTAGTGGAGTACTGAGAATGTAATATGCTGCTAGAGGTACAGCCTTTTGGATGAAATAATAAATGCATCCACACCTCCCTGCTCAGATAGATGGAAAGATCCTATGGAACTATTTCAAAGAAGAGTCGGGGAGATATCCCTGGTTTCCCAATAACCTGGCCAATCTTTATCCCTCAATCAACATCATAGGAAGAGAAAGTCTAGTCGTGGTCATATTGACATTTGTGGTAGCTTGCTGCACACAGTGTCTCCCTTGTTTCACACATATCAACAGTGACTGCATTTTAAAAGTATTTAATTGACAATAAAGCACTTTGAGATATTTTGTGGTGATGCAAAGCTTTGTATAAGTACAAGTATTTATTTTTATCAAATGGAATATTGCTAGCATTTTTATTTCCCAGAAACAAAAATAATTTACATTAAAATGACTGAATTAACTGATTACCACGCTCCACAAGATGGATTTAATTTAGGGTTACATATCCAGACTTTCAAGTGCTTTCACTTTGGATGATATTAATACTTTTGGCATTCTTTTAACTTTTATTTTCATACGATGAATCATAATCATCACAGAAGACAATACAGAGGAACCTTGATTATCCAAATGACATGGGCGGGGAGTATTTTGTTCAGATAATCGAATGCCTGATAACAGAGTTTAGCCAAGCATCGAGACCTTGCGATCTTGCTCAGATAATCCGAAATTCGGATAATCGGATGCCGGATAATCGAGGTTCCTCTGTATATCTAAATTCGCTTTTCAATAATACAATTTATCACTTTGTTTCAATATTGTAATACATAACATATCTCTTAATCCAATCTAGAAATAAAGCTAGAGGATAGTTTGAAATAACTGTTCTCTGCTTCGGAAATGTCTGTTCAAAGCTATATTTTTTGAAGTATAGCTGCAAACCAATCTGAGATAAATAAAGATGAACAGCAATAACAACATAAAATATTTTCAAAAAGTTGCAGACTCATTATATTAAGTTTTATGACAGAGCAGAAATTACACTATAATTGACAACTAGGAAAGCTGCATGCATTGCAGTAGCATCTGAAATTATTTTTGCTGCATTCATTAGTTAGCACAATACACTGTGCCTTAAAACACAGAACACTAATCAATTCTCATCACAGACTCCAAAGGTTGGAAAAGTGCTCACCTCAAAGAGAAGCAGAGTAAATGGTAAATAATTCACTAATCAGGAATTACAGATAAGTTTGTTCAGATATTTGCTTGAATTCCAGCGTAACTCACCTAGCAACAAGAGCTACATTTTAAAAGAGAGAAAGTTGAAACAAAAGAAAAAAAAATCATTCACTAAGATTGTAGGCTTTGCTTTGTGGTCAATTGTTCTTGCAGACTGAGGGTATACCAGCTCTTTGTCAGTGAAGCATCAGTACAGAACACATATTTTTCTGACATTTTTTTCAATCAAGTTACTTTTCCTAACCATTTAGGTAACTATCAATTCCAGTGCTAACTTAACACTTGGTTGGGGAAAGGCTTTGAGCAGTCAAGTATGAGTCAGTCTTTTGAATGCATCAGCCTCTGACCTGGTATTGTAATCATAGTATTCAAATAGCTATTCCAGCTCAAATTCTGGTCAACTATGAAGTTTTGTGGATGTAAACTCAACAATAGTGTTGTCTTTCAAGGTGGCACAACATGGCATGACATGATTTGCTACTTGTCAGACCAAATTGAATGTCAGGCATAACTCACGGTAAACGGAAGTTCTCCTTTTCACCCCTTTGACCAGTGTTGTTGTGGATCCTTGGTGCAATACTTGGCTTGATATTACCATGATATCAAAGGCAACTACTTTTCCTTACCTCTGGTATTCAACTAATGCCTATGTCTAGATTCAGGCTGTAATGAGACTCGGAGCCTAGTTGTTCTGAAAGACACATTGGTCAGTAGGTGATTTTGGAGCATCACTTAACAGCACTTCTTCCATGATTTTACTGATAGATGAAAGTAGCTAACAAGTTAGGTAAGATGGGTTTTTTTGTGGATAAGACTTGTTTGTGCAATTATCAGGTGAACGCCATGCCACAACCTGCCTAGGGAACTAGCTATCACTGCTTCCATGTTTTCAGTAGAACAGCCAAGATATTGTCAAGCCCCACAGCTATTATTGTGTCAACTGCACTTAAGCCAATTTTTTAATATCATGTGGCATGAACTAAACTAATATCTATGATGGGGGTAGCTCAACAACAAGTAGGATCATTCAGTTGACGCTTGAGTCAAGAATACAAATGCTTTGGCCCCATTTCACATAAATTTGCTTGCCTCCCAAATCAAATACTGAAAACAGTAGACAGCTTTTGCCTAATTCAGTGGTTTTTAGAATAGCTTGGCTTTATCTGTAGCCTGTGTTCTTTTTTCCAGCATGCAGTTAATCAATTATACTACTTTGAGAATTTTTAAAATTCATTTTCATATCTGGTTGGTTTAGCCCTTCCAAATGTGAATGTGAGAGATGGTTTCCTGTCTTAATGATGATCCCGTGGCAGGGAATGGGAATAGATTGTATAAACTTCTGCTGACACTGAAATGCATGACACCCCAATGTGCTATTGTATTATCACAGTGAAGTGGTCTCCCACTGGATGTCAGAAATTTTCTTTGATAAATACAAAATTTGATCTTCACTATGATTCCATTATGGTCATTGCTACCAATTCTGTCATGGACAGACATGCCCAAAACAGGCATTCTGGTGAAGACAATGTCATGTAATTTATGTTTACATTTTGACAGGAGAGGTGGAGGGATAGTGGTAATGTCACAGTGGCACAGTGGTTAGCACTGCTGCCTCACAGCGCCAGAGACCCGGGTTCAATTCCCGACTCAGGCGACTGACTGTGTGGAGTTTGCACGTTCTCCCCGTGTCTGCTCCGGTTTCCTCCCACAGTCCAAAGATGTGCAGGTCAGGTGAATTGGCTATGCTAAATTGCCCGTAGTGTTAGGTAAGGGGTACATGTAGGGGTATGGGTGGGTTGCGCTTCAGCGGGGCGGTGTGGACTTGTTGGGCCGAAGGGCCTGTTCCATACTGTAAGTAATCTAATCTAGTCACAGGACTGGTAATCTGGAATGCCAGGCTAATATTCTGGGGCAAGAAATCTTCAGTTTAAAAGAATCTGGAATTAAAATGTATCATGGCACAATGTAACAATTGTTGCAAAAATCCATTTAGTTCATCATCTACCATCCTCACCAGATTTAGCCTACAAGTAACTCTCAGCAATGTTGATGACTCTTAACTGCCTGCTGAAAGGGCATAGCAAGCCACTCAGTTCATAGGCTATTACAGTTAGACATTAAATTCTGTTTTTGCAAGGTTTGTAGGTCAGGTTGAGGTTTAGGATGTAGGTTTGCTTGCTGAGCTGTAGGTTTGATATCCAGACGTTTCATGGCCTCTAGGAATTCTTTGGCATGTCTTTGCTTAGCCTGTCCCAGGATAGCTGTGTTGTCCCAGTCAAAATGGTGTTTTTTTTCATCCGTGTGTCGCCCTGGGTGTCTTTGCTTAGCCTGTCGCAGGATAGATATGTTGTCCCAGTCGAAATGGTGTGTAGCCCTACACACGGATGAAAAAAAACACCATTTGGACTGGGACAACACATCTATCCTGGGACAGGCTAAGCAAAGATATGCTAGAGAATTCCTAGAGGCCTGGCACTCCAACCACAACGTCATAAACAAACACATAGATCTAGATACCATCTATCAACCCCTCAGAAAACGAACAGAAAATTACATCACCACAAATCCCAGGAACCCCATCCAGGACAAACATATAAATAGAAAGCAGGAGACAACAGCTTCGCTTCAACTAGAGGTCGCCACTGATGATGTTACCGAGCCAGGTAATGAAATGTCTGGATATCAAACCTACAGCTCAGCGAGCAAACCTACACCCTAAACTAAATTCTGTCTTTGACAGCAATACCCATATTCCATTAATGAATATAAAAAATGGAAGCCCAGTGTGGCCATGATGTCAGGATCTATCGATATGGTTAGTGATAGAAGTACCAAGCTACATTTAGTACTTGATATAGAGTGCTGAGATCTTCACTGTTGTTTATTTTTATAATTTTTGGCTTAGAGCTGTGAACTGAGAGCAAAGGGTGACTTTTGAACTGGGACTTTTTCTTTGGAGGGTAGGAAATTGAGGGTAAACCTTATTGAGGTTTATAGAAACATGAAGGGCATAGGAAAAAGACCTCTGCTATTCACCTTTTCTATGGTTGAGTGAGTTTAAAACTAGGGGCATATTTTTAAACTGAGAGGAGAAAGATTTAAAAGGGACTTGAGAGGCAACTTTTTCATACACAGGGTAGTTCATATGTGGAATGAACTGCCAAAGAAAGTGGTAGGTGCAGGTCCAGTTACAACATTTAAAAGACATTTCAATAAGTACATAAATAGGAAAGGTTTAGAGGAATATGGGCCAAATGCAGGCAAATGGGACTACTTTAGTTTGGGAAACTTGGTTGGCATGGACTATGAGACCAAACCGTCTGTTTCCTTGCTGTATGAGTCTTTAATCGTGAGCAGCAGTCTAAATTTTTTTTAAAGAGAATAAGCAAACTGATATTTCTATATGAGGCCAGGTCTGGAAGTTAAATTACAGGTTGATTGTTGTTCTAAGTACTTTTATAGAGCATTATGCTCAAACAGATGGCAAATATTTGAATGTTAACTGAGGCTTCACAGGCAGGATAATGCCAAGGCAATGTTGAAAATAAAAACAAAAACAGAAATTCAAATTTGAACTGTGTTTTTGCCAGAAGAATTATGAGTGCCAAAGCTACAGAACAGAGATTCGATTGCTCCCAGGTTATCCTCCCATTATCAATGTTTAGAATGTTTGGACAATAAAATCTCAGTTCTAAGTATTAAGCAAAGATTCCTCAAACGTGGAGGAAGCTGCTTGCATTGATCAGTGTCTTCAGAATCCAAGCAAGATGCAATCCCACCTGCCTGTGATGTTACAGGTTGTACAGTCTGCTCCAGTGAATTGGCAATTACATCTCATTTATCTTTCATTTATTCCTTAACTGTGTGCTTATCTGTGTTTACAAGGGCTAGGATCAATGGAAATTGGGTTTAAACTATAAATAATGAGATTCTGTTTTTAATGTTACCCTGCTAAAGCTACTGCATTATTAATAAATTAATTGGTTTGTTTAAGCTATAAACTTGGCGTATGAATTAACTGCACAGAGGCCAGATATCCTGTGACCAAAACACCCTTTATTTACTTGTACACAGTTTACTTGTGGCCAGCTAGCTTGAAGTCAGTCCCCTGAACTCAAGAGATTCTGCCCTGATTATAAGTTTTTTGTTTTTTATCACTCTGGCTATGACCAGCCAGCTTGAAGTCAGTCCTCAACTGAGGAAATTCAAAGCTCCTGGTTATTATTTTCCCTTACACTACTGTCATACAGTAGTAGTGCTTATTTTCCCCAAGCATCCAAGCACAGCTGCAGGACACAGTAAGAGACACCAGTTGTGTAAATATCTTTATTAATATTCCAACACCAGGAAAGCACCCGTGGCCAAGGAATCAGTGACAAGCAAAGACCTGGTAGGGGCTTTGTGAAAGAGAAAGTGAAGGGGGGGGGGTAAACTCCCCTGTTTATTTTGGTCAGCCAGGGCTTTCTGATTAGCCTAGGTTAACAACCCCAATCAAGGACCGTGTAGTAAACAGGTTTCAATAACTACATCCCTCTCCCCTTAAGTCCAGGAACGTAGGCCTGGTCTTTGGGCTTGTAGCTTTTCCTGCAACGTTTCCCACCCCATGTCCAGCTCCTCTGATTCGGATTCTGACACGGGCGGCACGCACCGGAACATAGCCCATTTCTTGCTTCTGGAGCATCCTGAAAGGGATTTCTCCTCTTTTTCTGTCAGCAATAGTATCAAGGGTGCATCCATCTCAGACTTTGAAATTTCCTCAACACCAAACCAAAGGGGAGAACCTACGATTTCTGACCTGGCGGTTCTGAGGGGCCATGTATGGTTTGCCTCTGCCCCATTTACAAGCTAACTGATTTCAGCTGGTCCAGGACTGCCACCAACCCAAACTTTGTAAGCCCCTGTTCAAAAAAGGGAATAGGGATAATCCCGGGAATTACAGGCCAGTTAGTCTTACTTCGGTGGGAGGCAAAGTACTGAGGGATAGGATTTATGAGTATCTGGAAAGACACTGCTTGATTAGGGACAGCCAGCACGGATTTGTGTGGGGTAGGTCTTGCCTTGCAAGTGTTATTGAATTCTTTGAGGAGGTGACCAAGCATGTGGATGAGGGTGGAGCAGTGGATGTAATGTGCATGGATTTTAGTAAGGCATTTGATAAGGTTCCCCATGGTAGGCTTATGCGGAAAGTCAGGAGGCATGGGATAGTGGGAAATTTGGCCAGTTGGATAGAAAACTGGCTAACCGGTTGAAGTCAGAGAGTGGTGGTAGATGGTAAATATTCAGCCTGGAGCCCAGTTACAAGTGGAGTTCCGCAGGGATCAGTTCTGGGTCCTCTGCTGTTCGTAATTTTTATTAATGACTTGGATGAGGGAGCCGAGGGGTGGGTCAGTAAATTTGCAGATGAAATGAAGATTGGTGGAGTTTTGGATAGTGAGGAGGGCTCTTGTCGGCCGCACAGGGACTTGGATATGATGCAGAGCTGGGCTGAGGAGTGGCAGATGGAGTTCAACACTGTCAAGTGTGAGGTTGTCCATTTTGGAAAAACAAATAAGAATG
>NC_057739.1:36941777-36962256 GCF_004010195.1 Chiloscyllium plagiosum | reverse complement strand
CAGGGGTAGGTTCTTTACCCAGAGGGTGGTGGGGACATGGAATGCGCGGCCTGTGGGAGTGGCAGAGTCAGAATCATTGGTAACCTTTAAGTGGCAATTGGATAGGTACATGGATGGGTGCTTAAGCTAGGACAAATGTTCAGCACAACATCGTGGGCTGAAGGGCCTGTTCTGTGCTGTATTGTTCTATGTCAAGGGACTCACATGCACCTCACACTGTACCCATCAGGGTCATTTCCATGATTCCTGTACCAAATCTCACACCCGCATGAAATTCTCTCTTGCTTAGTGGAGGCGTGTAGCTGGCCTTGGATTCCAGCTGTCTTTTAACTGCCCCCCCCACAAGTCTGGAAATGTCAAGTTTAATCTAGTGCGGAGTCATCTCGCCATCAGAAACTCTGCTGGAACGGTTTCTGTTGAGTGAGGGGTGATCCTAAAATTGAACTGGAACCAGACAATTTGGTATCAGGTGACTCTGTAGGCTGCTTCTTTAAGTCTGCCTTCAACATTTGGACTGCTCTTTTCTCCAGACCATTGGACAATTAATAGTACGGAGCTACCCTTACGTGACAAATGCCATTCGACTTCAGGAAACACAAATTCCCTGGTGGCAAATAACATCCCATCATTGGTGACCAATACTTCTGGGAGTCCAAATATCGCAAACAACGCTCGCAGCTTCTCAATTGCTATCCCTGAGTTTGCTGAACAGACTATATGCACATCCAACCACTCTGAAAGGGCATCCACTATGACCAGGAACATTGAGCCCATGAAAGGACTGGCATAGTCAACATGTAACCGACCATTCTCTTGGAAGTGGGACCACCGCTGGTGGCAATATTTACTCTTGTTGGTGGGGAGTGCCACTGCCTCCCGCTGGCGGACTGTCACCTACAGGACGAGTAGCAGGCTGGTAAGGGAACGTGAAAGATAAACACAAAACTGTTGACCCCAGGAAACATTGAGGAGGTCAAGAGGGATTACAGAGGTTGGAGAACCATGAAGCCCCTCTTTGAGTCTCCAACAGACTGGTTGGAAATAGTAAAAGGGAACATCAAGAGGCTCCTCATCCTCAAAAGGTGTTCAGGAGGCGAGAAAGGGGCAAGGAAAACTGTCCCAACTCCAGGCAAGTATGCAAAACCTGCTCCTGCTGTAGACGATGGGGGTCGATGTCACGAAGGACCTCCAGGCGGTGAAGGGCCAGCAAGCCTCACTCTTTGTCTCGGAGGCCTCCAAGATAATCTTCCGGTCCAGGGTCCGCTTCGTGGAGCAGGATGAGACATGCTCACATTTCTTCTTCCAGAAGGTGCACAAAGAGAGCTTCATGCTCAACAGCCTGAAGGAAGAAGATGGCTCGGTAACATCATCTCAGGCTGATATCATAAGGATCAGCAAATCCTTCTATGCCAGTCTGTATGACTCAAAGCCAACTGACAGCGCTGCCTCCCAGTAGTTTCTGTCCTCTATCACGGAGGTCTTAGACGACAGGAAACAGGAGAGGCTGGACGTTATCTCTGGATGAGCTGACCAAGGCCGTCGAGTCTTTTGAAAAGAATAAAACTCTCAGAAGCAATGGCTTACCGGTCGAGCTCTATTCTGCTCTATGGGACTTGATTGGTCAGGACCTGCTGGAGGTGTATGTCAAAATGCTTCTGGCAGGTACTATAAGCGAATCCATCAGGAAAGGCATCATCACCCTCAGCTACAAGCAGAAGGGTGACAGGGAGGAAATTAGAAATTGGAGACCAATCTCACTATTAAACGTAAATTACAAAATCTTGTCAAAGGTCATTGCCAACTGGGTCAGGTCTGCTCTGGGATCGGTGATTCACCCTGACCAGTCCTGTGTTGTACCGGGCGGGAAGATGGCTGAGAGTCTCGCACTTCTCAGGGATACGACCGCCTATGTGTAGGACAGCGGGATGGACACCTGCCTCAACAGCCTGGACCAGGAGAAAGTCTTTGACAGGATATCACATATGTATTTGAGAGATGTTCTCTCCAAAATGGGCTTTGGGGAGGGAATCTGCAAATGGATCAGACTGCATTGTCAGTACAGTCTCAATCAATGGGTGGGAATCAGACAGCTTCCCAGTCAGATCTGGAGTCAGGCAGGGCTGCCTTCTCTCTCCTGCCTAATTTGTGTGCTGCATAGAGCCATTTGTCGAGTCCATCAGGAAGGATACGAGCCTGAGAGGGGTGACTATTCATGGCAGCAGGGGGCCTACAGGTTAAGGCCTCCCAGTACATGGATGACGTCGCAGCTTTCTACTCGGATCCGCTGTCCGTGCACAAACTCATGTGCATAGGTGACCAGTCCAAACGGGCCTCGGGGACCAAGGTAAACCGAGGCAAGAGCGAGGACATGCTCTTCGGGAACTGGGCCGACCAATCGTCTATCCCCCTCACCGTTAGGACTGATCATCTGAAGGTGACGAGTAGCAGGCTGGTAAGGGAACGTGAAAGACAAACACAAAACTGTTGGCTTTGAGTCTGTATGACTCAAAGCCAACTGACAGCGCTGCCTCCCAGTAGTTTCTGTCCTCTATCACGGAGGTCTTAGATGACAGGAAACAGGAGAGGCTGGACGTTATCTCTGGATGAGCTGACCAAGGCCGTCGAGTCTTTCGAAAAGAGTAAAACTCTCAGAAGCAATGGCTTACCGGTCGAGCTCTATTCTGCTCTATGGGACTTGATTGGTCAGGACCTGCTGGAGGTATATGTCAAAATGCTTCTGGCAGGTACTATAAGCGAATCATCAGGAAAGGCATCATCACCCTCAGCTACAAGCAGAAGGGTGACAGGGAGGAAATTAGAAATTGGAGACCAATCTCACTATTAAACGTAAATTACAAAATCTTGTCAAAGGTCATTGTTAACTGGGTCAGGTCTGCTCTGGGATCGGTGATTCACCCTGACCAGTCCTGTGTTGTACTGGGCGGGAAGATCGCTGAGAGTCTCACACTTCTCAGGGATACGATCGCCTATGTGCAGGACAGGGGGATGGACACCTGCCTCAACAGCCTGGACCAGGAGAAAGTCTTTGACAGGATATCGCATATGTATTTGAGAGATGTTCTCTCCAAAATGGGCTTTGGGGAGGGAATCTGCAAATGGATCAGACTGCATTGTCAGTGCAGTCTCAATCAATGGGTGGGAATCAGACAGCTTCCCAGTCAGATCTGGAGTCAGGCAGGGCTGCCTTCTCTCTCCTGCCTAGTTTGTGTGCTGCATAGAGCCATTTGTCGAGTCCATCAGGAAGGATACGAGCCTGAGAGGGGTGACTATTCATGGCAGCAGGGGGCCTACAGGTTAAGGCCTCCCAGTACATGGATGACGTCGCAGCTTTCTACTCGGATCCGCTGTCCGTGCACAAACTCATGTGCATAGGTGACCAGTTCAAACGGGCCTCGGGGACCAAGGTAAACCGAGGCAAGAGCGAGGACATGCTCTTCGGGAACTGGGCCGACCAATCGTCTATCCCCCTCACCGTTAGGACTGATCATCTGAAGGTGCTGGGTATTTGGTTTGGAGGGGTTGGGGCGTGTGCCAAGTCTTGGGAGGACCGGATCAGGAAAGTGAGGCAGAAACTAGGCAGATGGAAGCAACGGTCGCTCTCCATCGCGGGGAAAAACCTGGTCATCAGGTGTGAGGTACTGTCAGTGTTGTTGTATGTGGCACAGGTCTGGCCTGTTCCCAGAACCTGTGCCGCCGCAGTCACCCAGGCCATCTTCCACTTCATGTGGAGATCAAAGATGGACCGGGCCCAAAGGGACACCATGTATAAAGGTCTGGACAATGGGGTTAAAAAAAAAAAGCACACCCAATGCCACCCTCACGTGATGGCCACCTTTGTGTGTAGCTGCATCAAGCTGTGCGTGGATCCCCAGTATGCAAACACCAAGTATCACTACGTATTGAGGTTCTACCTGTCCCCGGTGTTGTGAATGATGGGCCTTGCCTCGCTGCCGCGGAACGCACCAACTGTGCCTGGAGGATCATCAACTCGGTGAAAGACGCTCTTTGATCTGCCCGAAACCTATTGATCTTCCAGCTGAAGGAGTTGACCCCGACTCAGTCTTACAGACTGGCACATTCCAAGGTCCAGGACTACGTGTTGAGGGACGCACTGAAGCTTGGGGCAGCTGCTGCCAAGGCGCAGTGGGGAAAGACCACCATGTAAGGTCTGCCTGCCTATGAAAAACAGGGGGCCCACTCAGTAATTGGGCTCCGCTGATGCCTCAGCAAAATATCTGGATGGTCAACACACAAACTTGTATATACGAATGATTAATTCCGATCTCTGTATGAAAAGAAATGGAACGTATGAATGGCATCACCAATTGTATAGATATCAAAATAATTTTATGAATAAAGTATATTTTTGGTGGGGAGTGCCCAACACAGCTATGTCAGCATCCAACCCTGGCCACCAGCCACAGAATCTTCATTTTGGAAGCCCCTGCATGACCCTGGTGGAGTTTGGTCATTATCTGGTGGCGGCAACCTTTATTCAGGACAATCTCTCTCCAGTGATCTGGTTTCACTGGGTCCAGAAAGGTTTCAGTCCTGGTTGCAATGGCCCTTCTGTCTCCCCATTACCACCATCTGTTGTAGTTTTGATAGGACAGGATCTTTTAATGTCCACAGTCAGGTATTGTCAACAGTGACCGGAAGGGCGTGCAGGAAGTTTAAAACAAGAGTGGGCTCTTCCAGGGGAGGCACTACCAGTGGAGAATCTGCCAGTGGGAGGCAACTCGGGGCATTCACATTAGCCACTTGGCTTCCTGGATGATGTTCTAGATCATACTTGTAAGAGCTGAGTGTAAGGGCCCATTGTTGAATTCTACTAGTAGCTACTGGTGGCACCACTTTGTCTTCCTTCAGTAGCTCTAGCAGGGGTTTGTGATCTGTTACCAAAACAAATTCCCATGTCTAAAGGTACTTAGAAGTAAAGGTACTTCAGCACACACCGAAGATGACCGCCAAACCTTTCATTCTCTATCTGGGCACATTTGTGTTCGGCGTCAGCCAAAGTCTAGGAAGGCATTCACTATTGGGCATTCCTCTCCATTGGCTCCCTGATGGTCAAACACTAACCTGTTACTGCAAAAGGAGGCACCACTTGTTGGCGCTACCTCTCGTTTTGGATCATAGTGGGCCAACACCTTCAATGATGATAGCATTCAGGGAAGTGAAAAAGCAGCTATTTGTTGGCTATGTGCCCATTTCCAAGGCTGACCCTTTTTCAATAGCAGCTGGAAGGGTGCCAAGATGGAGGCAAGGTTAGGTATGAATTTTCCATCATAATTCACCAACGCAGGGAAAGACCTAAGCTCTGGTACAGATGGGGGAGCTGGGAGTCCTTTGATCGCCCTTAATTTACCTTCCAACGGGTGTAACCTGGCTTTGTCGGCTCTATAATCTAACTAGTTGACATGGGTCCTGGAACACACATTTTCCCCTTCTACGTGCTTAAATAGTGCATATTCCCTATGTCCAAGTTTTCCAAGTGCTCTTAATTGGTTTGGTCAGTTACTAGCACATCATCTAGATAAATGGCAACCTGGGGTAGCACTTGTAAAACGTTCTCCATGGTCCACTGGAAAAGGGTATAAGCTGTTGATACCCAAAATGTCAGTCTTGTACACAGATATAAACCTTAATGGGTGTTAATTGTGGCATACTTCTGGAACTTCTCATCTAGTCACAATTGAAGGTAGGCAAGGCTCAAGTCCAGGTTCATAAAGGACAGCCTCCTCTCCCCTCCCCCCCCCCCCCACACCAACTTCGCATAGAAGTTCTGAATGCAATGGATTGGGTATTTATCTAGCTGCGAGAAGCAGTTTACATTTATTTAAAATCCCCATAAAAGGCAAACCCAGCCGACAGGCTTCACAATCAGTATGACTCATGCTTCCCACTCTGCAAACTGATTTGATAATTCCTTCATTCTCCAGCCTCCTTATTTCTGCCTCTACTTTTGCCTGCAAAGCAAATGGCAACAGGCAGGCCTTGCAAAATTGTGGAATTGCTTCCTGGTCAACAAGTAAAATGGCTTTGGGTCCTTTGACAGTCCCAAGCCCTTCTTGACGAACTCTTGGGTTTTCCACTAGGGTTGCAATGCGGCAGTCATTTTCTGACTGAAAAATGTAGAGCCAATCCAGATGAATCTTTCTCAACCAATTCCACCCGAGTAAGTTTGGGCCCGAACTCTTACTACTATCAGTGGCAATTGCACCAACTGCTTCTCATAGCAGACGGAAACAAAGTTGTACGCTTAATTTGCAACGGCTCCCCAGTATACGTTCTCAGTCTGAAATGAGGTCTTGCGTGAACTTAAGGATTGGAGACCCAAGCGAATCTTGTTACAACTGTGCTGGTTTCAACCAACCCACATGTAGTGTGGCTTCCCAGGGTGTGCACTCTTCTGGATACTGGCTTGCGAGTTTTCTTGCTCAAATCAGGCCTTCTAGGACTTTTTGCTGTCTCAAGTCCACAAACCAGCTTTTCATCTGCCCCAATGTCATTAACCCGGGGGGAAAAAAATAAAATCGCTTTCTTTCCATAAACTGGACCTAGTCTTCAACAGCAGGATCAAACAAGTGAAGTTTTCCAAATAGATTCATGATGCCAAAAATACCGCAACTCCAAAATGACTGTTGTGAGTGAAGGCACATACTGTTTTCTCCAGTCGCCACTCAAATAACTGCAGAGGCTGGTATCCCAACATGTCACCTTTTATTTACTTGTGCACAATATACTGGTTGTCTAGCCAGCTCAGAGTTAGTCCTCTGAACTGAGGAGATTCTAAATCTCCTGTTTATATATTTGTTTTTTTTCTGAAACACACTGAACTGTGGCCCAGCCAGCACAGTCAGTAACCTAAACTGAAAAGATTCTAAATCGCCTATTTATATATCTGGGTTGATGCATGAATAGGATGCGTTTAGATTATATCTACAGTGTGGAAACCGGCCATTTGGCCCAAATCTCCTAATTGTATATTTTTTTTAATCTTTATTCAATTTCCACCACCAGGAAGAAAGGAAGCATCTCCTATTTGTACTGGTCAGCCAGGTCTCCCTCATTTTTTTTTCTTTTTCTTTTTTTTAATGTAGGAAACACCCGAGTGGCCAGTGACAAGCAGTGCCCTTCACATCAAAGGGCAATGCTGTGTGATCAAACAGTGAAGGGGAGGGCAGGGATTAAATCAAAATAGAGATGGACAGGGGAAATAATGCACTCCACTCCCTGCGGCTCCAGGGTGTTGGTGGACACTGCGTGTTCCTTCTCCAAGAACATCCGGGCTCTAACGCAACCACGGAAGAGGGGCAGGCAGTCAGCCCTAACGACCCCCTCAATGGTCCACTGCCTGGACCTGTTTATAGCCAGTTTGGCCAAGCCCAGGAGCAGACCCACGAGGAGGTCTTCAGACCTGCCCTCCCTCCTCCATACCAGGTGCCCAAAGATTAGGAGCGTGTGACTGAAGCGCAACAAAATACAGAGAAGAAGGTTTTTTAAGAAAATCAAAAAGGGAGCGTAATTGCCCACACCCAATATATACATGGTCTACGGACTCCACAGCGCCACAGAACAAGCAGTTGGGCTGGGAGTCCGTGAACCACTGCAATCTGCGGTTGCAGGGGATGGCTGCGTGCAGCACCCTCCACCCCAGATCCCCGAGAGAAAGGGGGAGGACTTCCGCGTAGAGAGCCCTCCATTGGGGATCCCCGGTGGCAAATGGGCACGTCTAGGCATGTCCGGAGTGGATGAGGGAGATGAGGTGGATGGTGTGCAGCAGCAGTCGATACAGGGCCCACCTTTTTAAGTCCTTAAAAGGGACAAAATTAAAATTCCGGAGGCGGCTCAGGTTGTGGGGCACAGGCTCCCGCGGGAAGTACGGGACCTTAGGGCCAATGTGAAATTCCGTGCGGGCTGGGGTGAGCGCGGACGGGATCCCACCGCACACCTGAGCATCCTCCAACTGGTAGGTCTCCCTCATTAGCCCAGGTTAACAATCCCAATCAAGGACCTCAGTCAACAAGGTCCACCTGGTTCCAATCACTACATGTTGGATATCAGTTATTTGTAAAATCTGAATTTTGGTTATTTAAGAAGTCTGGTTAGGAATCATTGGCACAATTCTGAGGACCATTGAATATTTTAGTTTTACTACATTGCAAGTACAGGAATAGGAAGGCTGACCTGATTTGGCCATCGGTATTCCTGTCATACAATAGATATGGAGGAGACAGAGACATAGATATGGACAAATGGAGGAGTCTAGCTGAACTTCAGAGTATAACCTTATCAAGTAGTAAATGCAAAGATGCTTTTTCTCTTCAAATGTGTAACATTTACCAAGAGTTCAACACACTGGCATCAATGAGCTTTTAATTGTCATTGACTATCAAGAATTCCATTGTTCCTTGTGGGAAATGGTGCATAACAACTACAAATCTACTGCACATTACATTTGTCATATAATTATACAAAATTGAAATGACTGAACAGTTTGTTTATATGATTAATACTGCATGACAGAGTCTAAAAAATATTGAGGCTAAACTATCAATAAAGTAATGAATCAGGGTTGAAGTATACGATGTTTAAATTAAGTAATCAGAACATTTCTCAATAGTAAAAAAGCCAACAGGACAACACAATTTTATCTTGAATTTATATCCAACCATTCTGCAGAACAACATGGGTTAACTTTATTCAGCAGGTTATAAAGGAGAGAAAAGCAGAGAGAATCTCACAGAATTCTTCACCAACAGAAGTTTTTCTCTTTTAAAAAAAGTAATCTCAGTTGCCCTACTACACTCCTAATGGCTTGTTTTCCAACTGTTAGTTGGGTGATGATACAGCCAGTATACAGAACCTACCTGCAACCTAAAGAATTCTGAATAACACAGGGGAAGATAAAGAAAAAATGAAGTTGGATAATAAACACACCTGCATAATTTACATTTACTTAAATACTTACAATAGGTTTTCCTTGTCAGCTCCTCTACAACGTCAGGTTTCAGCTTGCTGTTGGACTTCCCCATTGCAGCAACTTAACACATCAGAAAGTGGATTTTTGGAAGAGTATATTAAAGTCTGAAGAAATCAGAGCTCCAAACAAGTCGGAAATATTAATGGTGAGTTTGAGTTAGGCCTCCTGTGTTCTCTCTGCGTAATGTTGCACAGCTGTGGTTTCCTTGGTGACGGTTTAATAATGGCCTGTTTGTCACTCCACCACAGGTTTGATAAGCAGCCCAAACACAATGTCAAAATTCACTCTTTTTATTACTCTTTCTTCAAAATCACCCTCATAGAAGCTTTACTTTGTTGTGAAATTTTGAATAGCCATTACCCCGATTGAAACGATGGTTCACTTAATATAGTCCCTACGGGAGATGGATGATGTTTTCAGCTTTCCTTTGGTATGAAGAGTTGATAATCACTGACCCCAGCTTCAATGACAGTTGCTCAATTTAGCCACAATGGGAGATGCGTGGTGTTTACAGTATTTCTTTGTCTTTCGTATCCTCTGAATTGAAGCAACTTAAAGAGTTGTTTTATTCTGTTCTAATTTTAGAAACTGATGATGCAGTTTAAATAGTTCAAGCGTGATTACAGCATTATTGAACTGCAAATGGTCAACTATCTCAAAGCACGATGTCCTGGATTAGTTTGTGGAGCAGTTATTCAATGCTACAATCCTTGGAATCCTGGAAGAGACAAAACAGTACAGGTATTGTACACAATGACAGTTATCCAGATTTCAAGAGTATGTCAAATTAATTTTTATTGCAACTGAGAAGCAAAATAACACCTCATGCTCCCTAAAGCTAAGCAAATAATTATACAATCTAAGCCAGACTGCGCTAATAATGGCTCAAAGAAATAAAGCAGTGATCAGCTGAGTTGTACAGATCTCAGAGGACCCATGTTTGAGTTTCAAACTATATTGCATTTGCTAATCTCAGCAGGAATACCAGTGAGGTGCTGCCAATTAATCTCAGAACCACCATTTTAGGAATGGGATTAACAGACTAAATTATTTACTCCAGATTGCATTCTTTAATGGAAGAATACAAACTCAGATACTGGATCAGGTTATAAGTGGATTCAATAGTGATGCACATAGTCAAGTGTGAACAGACATTCACCATCAAACTCATGAGACAGTAAATCAGAGTAGCGCCATTGGTATCCAATATTATACAATTACCAGTTGTTGAATTAGAGTTTTATAGCACAGAGAGACCTTTTGAAACATCATGTCTGCATTGGTCATCAAGCATCTACCTACAAGAGTAATTTGCAGGAAACATACAAACCAATAGCAAAAGCATACATAAGCATTAAAATATAATCAATAAAGAGGAGTACAAGTCCCCTACAGTCAGAAGCAAGGCAATTCATAAAGAGGAACAAAGAGGTGGCAGACCAATTAAATACATAATTTAGTTCTATTTTCACTAATATGGGGAATCTCCAATTCTAATTGGAGGTGGAATTTGAATAAATTAGCATGAATAAGGAAATGGTATTGGAGAACTAATAGCATTTATGGCAGATAAACCCTTACGACCTGATAACCTTCATCCCAGAGAGTTTGAGGAAGTGGCCCTAGAAATAGCAGATGCACTAGCAGTCATCTTCCTAAACTGTACAGACACTGGAACTGCTCCTGTGGATTGGAGGATAGCTGATGTAACCCTACTATCTAAGAGACTTGGCAGAGAGAAAGCAGGGAATTAAAGACTGATTTGCTTGAAATCAATAGTTTTTTAAAAATTCATTCTTGGAACAGGACATCATTGGCTGGATAAGCATTTTTTATTGTTCGTCTTTAGTTGACCTTGAGAAGGAGGCGGTGAGCTGTCTTCGTGAATCACAGCAGTTCATCTGCCGTTAGTAGGCCCACGATGCCCTTAGGGAGGGAATTCCAAGATGTTGATCCAGCAACAGTGAAAGAATCGCGATATATTTCCAAATCAGAAAGGTGAGTGGCTTGGAGAGGAACCTGCAGGTGGAGGCATTCCCATGTATCTGCAGCCCCGGTTTTCTGGATGGAGATGGTCATGGACTTGCAAGTTGCTGTCTAAGGATCTTTGGTAAATTTTTGCAATGCATTTTGCATATAGCACATATTGCAGCCACTGATTAGATTAGATTCCCTACAGTATGGAAACAGGCCCTTCAGCCCAACATGTCCTCCGAAGAGTAATCCACGCAGACCCTGACTAATGCACCTATCACTATGGCCAATTCACCTGACCTGCACATCTTTGGATTGTGGGAGAAAACCCACACAGACGCAGGGAGAATGTGCAAACTCCACACAGGCAACCGCCCGAGGCGGAAATCAAACTGAGTGGGAAAAATATTAGACTCCATTATAAATATGTAATAGCAGATTATTTGGAAGGTAGTGATAGGATCGGACAGAGTTAGTGTGGATTTAGAAAGGGGAAGTCATGTTTAACAAACCTGCTTGAAGCTTTTTGAGGATGTAATTGGTAGAGGGGATATGGGGGAGTTGGTAGACGTTGTTTACTTGAATTTTATGTAGGCTTTCAACAACACACAAGAGATGGCCATTCAAATTTAAAGCGTATAGCATTGAAAGTTGCATCCAGTAATGAACTGAGAATTGGTTAGCACACAGATAAAGTACAAAACAAAATCAAAAACAAAAACATAAGTGGGTCTTTTTGAGTGGCAGACAGTGATTGGTGGTGTATCACTAGGATCAGTGCATGGACTACCATATGTTGAAGTTTGCACAAAGCTGGGTGCGAGGATATACTTTGAGGAGAATAGAGAGAAGCTTCAATGGGATTTCAATACAACAAGTAACAGGGCAAACACATGGCAGATGCAGTATAATGTGGTTAAATGTGAGGTTATCCACTTTGCGGACAAAAACAGGCAACCATATTATCTGAATAGTGGCAGATTGGAGAAATGGGTGGTGAGATCACGATGCCCTCCTGCACAAGTCACTGGAAGTATGCAGATGCAGCAGGTGATGAAGGAGGCAAGGAGTATGCTGACTTTCATAGCGAGAGAATTTGAGTACAGAAGCAGGGATGTCTTGCTGCCACTGGATAGGCATTGGTAAGACTACATCTGGAGTACTGTGTGTGGTTTTGAAACCCATATCTGAGGAAGATGTTCTGGCAATTGAGGGAGTACAGAGAAAGTTTACAAGATTGATTTCTGGAATGGCAGGACTGATGCATGGGGAGGGACATTTGGGATTATATTCACTAGAGTTCAGAAGAATGAGGGTTATTTCATAGAAGCTTGTAAAGTTTTAACTGGATGAATCTGGGTAGATGCAGGAGTGATCTTCTCGATGACCGGGGGTCCACAATTAGAGGTCACAGTCTAAGGTTATCTGGTGGGCCTTTTAGAGAGAATTGAAGAGAAATTGCTTCACCCATATATAATGAGCCTGTGGAATTCTCTGCGACAGACAAGATACTAAAGACTTCAAAGAAACATGTAGATATAGTTCTTAGTACTAAAGGGATCAAAAGATATGGGAAGAAACTAGGAACAGGTTACTACATTGAAGTCCTGCTACTATATTCTAAGTTTCTCTAGAGTCATTTTGTATGGAAACAAACCCTTCAGTCCAACTAGTCCATGCTGACCAAGTTTCCCAAAGGAAACTAGTCCCATTTGCCTGAATTGGCCCATATCCCTCTAAACCTTTCCGATTCATGTACTTATCCAAATGTCTTTTAAATGTTATAACTGTACCTGCATCCACCAATTCCTCCAGCAATTCATTTGACATAGAAAATGTTGCCCCTCAGGTCCTTTTTAAATCTTCCTTCTCTCACCTTAAAAAATATATCCCCTAGTTTTGAACTCACCCACCTTAAGAAAAAAAAACTTTGCTACTCACCTTATCTATGCCCCTCAAGATTTTATAAACATCACTCAAGGCACCCCTCAACCTTCTATATCCCAGTGAAAGATGACCCAGCCTATCCAGATTAGTTTTATAACTCAAACCCTCCATTCCCAGCAATTTGCTGGTAAATCTTTTGTAAACTTTCTCCAGTTTAATATCCTTCTTATCACAAGGTGAAAGAACCACACAAGTATGCCAGAAGAGGCTTCACCAACATCCTGTACAACCTCCTACACTCAATGGTCTGAAAAATGAAGACAAGCGTCCTAAGCACCATCTTAACCACCCTATGCACGCGTTGCAAATTTTCCACCATTCAATCCACAGTCTCGTATGCTTTGGCACCTCAAATGACATAAACAGTTCTTAAATGCTGTGATGGTCACCATCTCTACCACTTTCAGACAAAGAGTTCCAGATATCCACAACTCTCCAAGTAAAACAAAAATCCTTTTAACTCCTCTAAAACTCTTCTCCTTTACCTTAAATTTCTATCTATTCATTCAAAGTGAACAGTTTCTCTGGAACTACTCTACCCACTTCATGACTGAGCACCTCTATCACATTTCCTTTTACTCACATGCTTTTTAAAAAGTGTGATGCCAGAACTGGTCACAATACTCCCACTGAAGCTGAATCAGTGTTTTAGAAAAGTTTTCCAAAGCTTTCTTGCTTTTTAATCTGTGCATCCTTTCATAAAGCCCAGGATCCTGACTGCCTCCATAGCTTTCCTCAACCAGCCTTGCCATCTTCAACAACTTGTGCACCTATACCCCCAGGCTCCTCTTCTCCTGCACCCCTTTTAGAATGTCATCATTTTATGTTTTATTATATTTCATTCTTCCTATTAAATATGTCACATTAAGTACATCAAAATAACGTTTTTATCATCTAATTTTTCCCCTGAAGCTTGTAAGATACATCCACAGAAAGAAGATAGGAAATGGGAATTAATACAGAGGCAATGAATGACTGTTTTTTTAAAGGTCATGTTGGACAAGTATATAATTTGGTTACTAACTACTAAATTCATTGTGCACACACAATGTTTACCCCTCATGATGTATTTAAGAAACAAGAAAAACTAAATTTGACCCCTGGTATGTATTGAGTGAAGTAATCTTAGCTCGGGAAATACAGAGGACACAACAATTAGCTTCTTGTTGTTGGGCTAAGGTAAAAAGGAAAAACAGATAACTCAAAGAACGAGGGATTTAGAATGTGTCTGTAGCCAACCAGTGATGAGGGCAAGTTGCAATGCAGTGTGCTGGAGAAGTCTATGGAGGAAACTCCTAAGGTAGGGTCAAGACACAAAGGTAATCAATGAGTTACATAGAATGAAAAAAGAAATGTGCAGGACCCAAAGTCAGAGAACTGTATGCGAAAGAGGTTGAAGAGATGATCAGTATCAGATGGGGTGACAGCCTGGGAAAAGAATGAAAAAGGGACAAGGATCACAAATATTCTACATTTAGGAAACTGAAAATCAAATGAAAATTATGGTTATGAATTAACTAAACTTAATGTAGTACAGAATATGGCCTTGAAGTTGAAAAGTCCATCACAATGACATGTCAACAAAGGTACAGACAATGGTTAAGGCAAAGATATGGTGAAATGGCATGGATAAAACATTGAAATGAAGTCAGGCAATATTGCAAAGTTGAAGCATCCTGTCTTCACAGTGGATAAAAATGGGTTTATACTCAGCTTAGAGTCAAATGTCCTACTTAACCACCATCCTCAAGAGGATAATAGAGAGTACAATGGGATCTCTCAGAGTACAACAGGATCTTTATCAGATGGGCCAATGGGCTGAGGAGTGGCAGATGGAGTTCAATTTAGACTAAATGCGAGGTGCTGCATTTTGGAAAAGTAAATCAGAGCAGGACTTGTACACTTAATGATAAGGTCCTGGGGAGTGTTGCTGAACAAAGAGACCTTGCATTGCAGGTTCATACTTCCTTCAGAGTAGAGTCGCAGATAGATAGGATAGTGAAGGCGGCATTTGGTATGCTTTCTTTTATTGGTCAGAGCATTGAGGAAAGGAGTTGGGAGGTCATGTTGCAGCTGTACAGGACATTGGTTAGGCCACTTTTGGAATATTGTATGCAATTCTGGTCTCCTTCCTAATGGACGGATGTTGTGAAACTTGAAAGGGTTCAGAAAAGACTTATAAGGATGTTGCCTGGGTTGGAAGATCTGCACCATAGGGACAGGCTGAATAGGCCCAGGCTGTTTTCCCTGGAGCTGAGGCTGAGGATAACCTTACAGAGGTTTATAAAATTATGAGGGGCATGGAAGATAAATCGGAAATCTCTTTTCCATTGAGTGGGGCTGTCCAACACTTGACAGCGTAGATTTAACGTGACAGAGGCAAGATATAAAAGGGACCTAGGGGCATCATTTTCACCCAGAGGGGGGGGGGGGGGGGGAAGTGCTGACAAATGGGACTAGATTAGGTTAGGATATCTGGTTGGCATGGATGAGTTGTATCAAAAGGTCTGCGCCCGTGCTGTACATCTCTATGACTCTAAGTAAACTGCAATACAAACTACTGCACAGTCTAATTACCGATCTCCAATATGGCTTATTTTGTGGACATCAGAATTTGAAATACAGCAGCCAAGTGAATTTGGCTTATCACAATCTGCACTGAAAAAATGTTTGACAGTTTCTCAAAGTTCCATTGTTTTTCCTCCAATTTTCTCACCCATCTCCAAGTATTGATTCCAACCACCATGCCATGGAACAATGGACAGAGTTTCCCTTCATTTTTTTAAATTCATTCATAGGATGAGTGTCATTGGCTTGGCCAAAATTTATTGCCCATCCCTAATTGCCCAGAGAGCAGTTAAGAGTCAACCGCATTGCTGCAGTTCTGGAGTCACATGTAGCCCAGACCAGGTAAGGATACCAGATTCCTTTCCTAAAGCACATTAGTGAACCAGATGGGTTTTTCCTGACAATTCACAATCGTTTCACGGTCACCATTTTAATTCCAGATTTTTTAAAAACAGAATTCAAATTCAACCATCTGAGTACCCATTGTCTGGGTCTCTGGATTAACAATCCAGCGTTAATACCATTAGGTCATCATCTTCCCAATATTCTGCATTATGAGTTCTAGCTAGTGACTGCAGGGGACACTATACAGCTTCAATGATTCCAGGGCTTAACCAGCATTTACCAATTTCCATTAGGACTCGTGAAGTTTTCAGGAGTGATCAGTTCTCTTCTCTAATTAATAATTCACTTGGTCAACTTTGGAGCTCTGACTGATTATGAACTGTAGAACTCGAGATTTATGTTAGACCCACCCAAATTACTTTTAAATAAGTGTATCTATACATAAAATGAATGCTGTACTCAGAGGTTTCACAACAAAGTGCAAACAAATACCTTGTTGCACTTCTCAGCAAGCCTCTGATCTGTTCCACACATAACCAAATTGCAAAGCCTGCAGCATAGTGTCTCCAGCACTTCAACACATTCTCTGTAAACAGTAGAATATGAAAGCATTATAAATACTGCAGAGACCCCTAGGGTAAGCACATAAATGTTACACCAATTTTAACTTCTGAGATTTCCCTTTGTAATGTTACAGATTTCAAACCTGCTTTTATGATCATTGATCATGTAAAAGAATAGAACTTTCAGCCATTTTGCAGTAATCCTAAGAATTCTTAATTTGTACTGTTTTTGATATAGCATTGCATTCATGTCAAAAGTTTGACTGTAATAATCCTTGCATTACTATCTATGAATATATGACTAGTTAAACTCACAGCAACGCATTCCAAAACAATATTCCTGAGATTCTATGCAAGACATTTTGCTATGCAGCACTATTGATTGATTGCTTGTTGTATGCAGACCATACAACTACAGAGAATGAAATGTATCGTACTATCATTGCGGTTAAGCCATTAATTCTGATACTCCAAAAAAAAGCTTGAGTTAATTGCAATGTACTTACACAATTTGACAAATGATTTTAATGGGCTATTTTAAAGCTGAATTCAATTTACTTTGTTCATTGACATTTTTATTCACACACTAGTAGTAACCACAAATGCATTTCATTTTAGTTGAAAACCATAACTTCTTCAACTATCTCGTTCTTAGAAACGACCGTTTACAAGGAAGCTTGCGATGTGTCATTCAGACATTAAGTCGAATTCCAGCCTTCTTATGATGCTGACAGCAATGTGGCATAGACAGTGCAGACAAAGAGAAAACCTTGTCGCTACAGATGTCAACACATTTCTCCCTACCACACCAGCAAGCTTAAAATCAGACTCTCCAACGAACAACAGCAAAGACCTCGGATTTCTCACACATAGAGAGGGAGATAATTTAACTCCTAAATTGAAAGGGAAAGGGAAAATGACAAAGTGTATGGGGGGCGGGGGGGCTAAGAGTAAAAAATGCAAGTTCGTATCCCCAACGGCGGTTTATTCACGCCTTCTGGAAATCATTACCCAACACCCATTTTATTAGCGGAACGAATACTTATAAAGCCCCATCCACCCACAAATGAAAGGGGATTTTAAAAATTACTGTACATACACAAAATGAGGACAATACAACCCACTCACTAGCTAACGTGACTGATCAAGATGTTTCAGAACTTTACAGATTTCCAAATTCGCCCATCGAATGAACAGCCCGAAAGGAGATTTTTGGCCCATCTAACTTAAATGCGGTATGAATAAATACATCAATTACGTGCCTCTCGGCAGGCTCGAACGATGAACCAGAGAGAGAGAAAAAAAAAACACCAACACGCTCTGAATCATTGCGGGAAAAAAAAACACCAAATGGGAGACACATATGGGGACCCCTCACGTTTTCTTTCCTTTTTTGTTCCCGAGGTAGGTTGGAAACTTGCACAGAAAATAAGCGACACACGCACCAAACAAAATACAATTGCACTCAAAACACAAAGAGGGACAATACTTCCCGCGTAGCTGCTGGAAGAAAAAAGTTTCCAACATTGTTTTTAAAATTGCATCTTCAGAGAGGGGAGCGGGGTTTGTTTTTCTCTCAGCGAGTCTTGCAGGAGGGAGTGTAAATCTCAGACGGACCTACATCCCTCCTTAGCAACCGCAAAGCTTTCGCGTCACTTTCCACCCACCCAAAAACTCCCACAACAGCAACGTGTTGGGGGATGGGAGAGAGAACCGATCACCAAACATTACTGATCGCGCACCTACTGTGAAGGCCAGATCCACCGAACCTTGCCCGGCGATTTTAATTCGTACAGCGCGTTTCTCCCTCAGCTCACCGCCGGCGCTCCCTCCGCCTGTTTGAATGAAGCCCCACAGCAACCGAAGCGCCTGCACGCTCATCCGCCGGCGTCGGGATGTAGGGGTGGGGCGCGCGACTGACGTCCTCGCTCGCACCGCGTGCCTGGACAGTGACGTCATGGTCATGGTCATGGTCATTCCTTCCCCCCCCCCCCCCCCGCCCCCACTCGCGCGACTCCAGGTGTCTGAACTTGGGATGGAGCAGGAGTGAGCCATTTGGTTCCTCCAGGCCGCTCGGCCATTTAATAAGATCATGGCTAAGTCCATAGAGTCAAGTGCTGAAAAAGCACAGCAGGTCAGACAGCATCCGAGGAGCAGGAAAATCGACGTTTCGGGCCAAAGCCCGTCACCATTCCTGCCCGAAATGTTGATTTTCCTGCACCTCAGATGCTGCCTGACATGCTGTGCTTTTCCAGCAAAACTCTACTCTTGACTCTCATCTCCAGCATAACTCCATAGGCCTGCCTTGAGTCTATCTTAGATTTAAATTTAACAATTGAATTAGTATCTGCTGCTGTTTGAGGTAGAATTACAAACCTCCATTGGTCTTTGTATTACAGATGTGCTTACTAACATTTCTCCTAAATGGCTTGGCCCTAATTCTTAGACTACGCCCAATAAAAACCAGAACTGCAGACAGCATGAACTCTCCCACCTCTTAGCCCCCAACCCCACACAACAAGCCTTATTATCAAATACTGTAGTCTGCAGTTACACACTACCCATTGTTAGCCATTACAGTCTTCATTAACAGCTATTCGCCAACACAAACAAATCATTATCTACTTCTTTGTCCAACTGTTCTTCTGTCTCTTTGGGCTCTATCCCCACCTATAATGTCCTCTTTATCCCCTCCCCCCACCCTATTTTCTGCATATAAACTGACATATACCCAGCCACCATCAGTTCTGAGGAAAGGTCACCAGACCTGAAACATTAGCTGACTTCACAGACGTGCTGAGCTTTTCCAGCAACTTCTATCTTAGACCATGCCCCCTGGTTCTAGGATCATCAATCAGTGGAAATAGTTTATCTACCCTGCTAATATCCTGAAGACCTCAACTAAATCACCCCTTTAGCCTTCTAAATTTTACAGAATAAATAATGTCTAATCTCTCCTCATAATTTAACCCCTGAGAATCAGGTATCATCCCTATAAACCTGCACTGAATTTCCTTCAGGGCCAAAACATCCTTTTGCATAACTGCAGCATAATATTTGAATTCTTCTGCTCCAACCTTTTGGATATGAAGGTTAGTATTCCATTAGCCTTCTTGACTATTTTTCACATCTGTTTGTGGCATTTTAAAGAGCTAAACACCTGAACCCCCAAATCTCATTGGTCTTCCATTATATTTAACTTTGTACCTTCTAATAAATTCTCTGGTCTATCACTTTTCAGACTGAAATGGATAACCTCACAATTGCTGGTATTAAATTCCATCTGTGAATCCCACCCAGCTATTTTAACCCTCCCCCTCAGTTAGTTTCTCCGCTCACTCCTCTCTTCTCTCAGACTGTGCACTTGCTCTTTTGCAATGATGTTGCTAGAAGAGTTGATACTTCTGGATATAGATTTGTTGTGTTTATTTTTACTTTTGTTCTATTCAAGGTTAGTGCTGCATGTTGGAACTTGCTTCCATTCCAGCTATCCAGTGTCATTCTCAAGCCCTCCCAGGTCAGATGCAAAGTAAATTTCCCAATGTTAATTATATTAAAATAGCTGAGGATGATGAGAATGAAGTTAAAGAAGGAACCAAGGAGATTTAGTGAGCTCAATGTAATCAATACAGAGCAGCAAACAAAAAAGTCACACTTTAATGTGTAAGTCAGAGGGCATAAAGATCAAGCTGTACAGTACTCAGATAAGACCTCATTTCATGTTTAATTCTGGTCACCAAAATGAGCAAACTCAAAGCATTTTAACAAACAGTTCATTCCAAAAGGAAGAAAGATCCTAGGAGAAGGCATGGGTGGCTGTGGCTGACGAGGGAAGTTAAGAAACATATAAAGTTAAAAGAGAAAAAGTATAACATAGCAAAGATAAGTGGGAAAACGGAGGACTGGGAAGCTTTTAAAGAACAACAAAGGATTACTAAGAAGGAAATACACAGAGAAAAAATGAGGTACAAAGGTAAACTGGCCAAAAATATAAAGGAGAATAGTAAAAGCTTTTTTAGGTATGTACAAGGCAAAAAAATGGTTAGGACTAAAATTGGGTCCTTGAAGACAGAAA
>NC_057739.1:36935371-36941011 GCF_004010195.1 Chiloscyllium plagiosum | reverse complement strand
TCTTGTACACCAGTCACTGAAGGTAAGCATGCAGGTACAGCAGGTAGTGAAGAAGGCTAATAGCATGCTAGCCTTGCTAACAAGAGGGATTGAGTATAGAAGTAAAGAGGTTCTTCTGCAGCTGTACAGGGCCCTGGTCAGACCACACCTGGAGTACTGTGTGCAGTTCTGGTCTCCAAATTTGAGGAAAGACATTCTGGCTATTGAGGGAGTGCAGCGTAGGTTCACGAGGTCAATTCATTGAATGGCGGGACTACCTTACACTGAAAGACTGGAGCGACTGGGCTTGTATACCCTTGAGTTTAGAAGACTGAGAGGGGATCTGATTGAGACATATAAGATTATTAAAAGGATTGAACATTCTGGAGGCAGGAAACATGTTTCCGCTAATGGGTGAGTGCCGAACCAGAGGACACAGCTTAAAAATATGGGGTAGACCAGTTAGGACAGAGATGAGGAGAAACGTCTTCACCCAGAGAGTGGTGGCTGTGTGGAATGCCCTGCCCCAGAGGGCAGTGGAGGCCCACTCTCTGGATCTGATTAGGGATGATCAGCCATGATCATATTGAATGGTGGTGCAGGCTCGAAGGGCAGAATGGCCTACTCCTGCACATATTGTCTATAAACAGCTCCAAGCTGATACAGTACCTAGAAATAAAGTTCTGTTGTGAGGAAAACCTTTTCTTTACACCATTATGAAATTACTTGGATTATACTTCCACATTATACAATTGTATTAAATGTATTTGCAGACTATTGTCTTTGAAAAAAGTAGCCTTCAAAGAAGGCATCTTACAGATGAATTCGCAAAGATATACCAGATCTTTACAGGCAAAATAAGATTAGAGAACGTGAGTTTAAACAGAATTGTAAAAAGCCAAGTTAATATCAGGATTCCTATTCACCAAAAGTGATTAAGACATGTAATGGATTTCTGGACAGAAAAGGAATAAAAATCAAGGAAACATTAAAAAAAATGAATGCTGAAATTAGAGAAAGTGTCTTTCTTGGCTGAGACAGAAAAACACTAATTATCTTATGCTCTCCATTCTGCCTGAAAGTCCATGAGATTTGAAGCTCTGAATAAATTTAATATACCAGTGTATATTGGAAACAATGTTTAGTTACAGGTCAGAAGAAACTCATGGAGGATGTCAAACTCATTTCACATTTTGAAGTAAATATATCCTTATGACTGTTTGTTGTGCTTTTTGCTCGGTGAATCAGTATGCTAAGAACTTGCAGTAATATTCTGTTTTAATATAAGGGATATCATATTTCCATTGCAAGATAGCATGTACAGGTATTTACAACAGCTGGTACTCAGTCAGAGCAGTAGTCCACCTTTGAAGTACAGTAAAATGCGTTTAGTTTGAGGAATACAAAAGACTGCAATACAAACTAATTCCAATATTGATATCCACAAATTACATACAGGAGATAAAAATTATTGACATTTATTGAAGAAATATTGATGAACATAAGCAAATGTTGTGCTATTTAGCCCAACAAATCCAGACTGACCCTCCAACCAGTATGCCACCCAGACCCATCCCCTTACCCTATAACCCTGCATTCCCCATGACTAGAACACTTAACCTACACATATCCCTTAACACTATGGGCAATTTAGCCTGACCAATTCACCTAACCTGCACATCTTTCAACTGGGAGGAAACCCGCGCATACACCGGAAAAATGCACAAACTCCACACAGACAGTCGACTGAGGCTGGAATCAAATCTGGGACCCTGGCACTGGACCACTGTGCTGCCCATATGTTATATATCAGTAGAATATTAAGGTCTCTATCTATGAAAGCTGTAAATTAACCTTGGTGGCTACTTTTTCCCCAAAAATATACTTTATTCATAAAATTTGAAAAGATATATTTCACAACAGTACATATCATACATCAGAGCTGAAAATGTGTTGCTGGAAAAGCGCAGGTCAGGCAGCATCCAGGGAGCAGGAGAATCGACGTTTCCTGCTCCCTGGATGCTGCCTGACCTGCTGCGCTCTTCCAGCAACACATTTTCAGCTCTGATCTCCAGCATCTGCAGTCCTCACTTTCTCCCATATAATACATCAGGTTTTCTTCAATATAATACCTCTCACATTTACCTTATCTGGTTATATTTATATTTTATGCCTTGCGTTCTCAGGTGGATACAGCCCAAGTGGTTTTACACCTGGAAGGGCTCTAGCCTGGTATATGACACAAGGATTTGGACAGTGGCCTTTCCCCACTATGTTTTTGTGGTGGTTGCCCAAGCTTTAATGCATCTATCAGCAGATTGGCATGGGCCTTGGAATGTGCTCTTTTTGAGCAGACCTTAGAGCAACTTTCATGAGTTGATGGTCCTCTAATAGCTGTTGTGTTTGTTTCCACATGTTCATCTGCAAACAGCTTGTACAGCACAGGGTCCTGTATTATAGAGTTGATCAGGACGAACAACTTTACAGCCCCTTTCCAGATCTGCATTACAAAGTCATTTTCACATCATGGGAATCCATTTTATTGGCTGGCAAGACGTTGCAATGCAGCTGCATCCCTCTGAGTGCTGACTGCGATTTCACTTTACTCAGCAGTCATTCTAAACTCATCACTTTAGACTACTTCTTTTGCACACTGTTTATCCCTTGCCCACCACCATCATTTTGTTATTTGAAATTGATTGCCTATTTTGTTTCCATTATTCTCCTCACAGCACTGACTCTTGTAGGGTATAATCCCTACTCTACCAGCAGTAATCAAGTAACATGTCCAAAAGATCAGTATTTATGTGCAATTCTGGCCAGTGTATGTTCACTACAGAGAGAGAAAATAATTAATGTGAGAAAATAAACTGTAATATCTAATGTTATCTGGCCAATAGTCAACCCCAAAGCCTCTCTGATACTGATACAGAATTAGAAAACAATGTAGCTTTTACATTTGAGGCAGACAATCTCAAATCAACAGTAATTTTACTATTTTTTAAATTTAAAAGGTCTTAATGAGAAAAAGGAAAAGCAAGAGGTGACTTCAGGGATTCCAAAACTCATTTTTATCAACAACATGATGTACTTAAACTTAATCTCAGTCAAACAGTAGCAGTACAAAGTCTATGTTGTGAACTCTAAGAGTGAAGGCAAATTAATCAATAAGTAAAGGTCAGATATTACAGTTTTGCATTCTAAAATTCTGTTAACTGTAAAGAGCAGAATGCAGGGGTTGAGGAATTGCAGTTTTGAGGTTCAGGAAAATAAACTAAAATTCAGAAATGTATGCCGATTCTAAATGTCTTGATGAGGACAACAAAATAATATATAAAAATGGATGGAGATTTTATTTAGCTTATAATGTACCTCAACAAAAATTTAGTGGGCACAGTTATTGAGATATTTATGGGAAACACATGGAAAATTACAAAAATGAGCCCTGTATTTCTAATTTATGGTTCATTCCACACTCAGAACATTAACTTTGAGGAATCCTTTTGAAAATTTGAAATCAACTTTCAACACATATGCTGTATCTCCCAGTTTTGCCTCAGTCCCATCTGTCATCTTTGAGTCATTAATTCATGGGAATAGCTCTCCCCACAATATAACAAAGCTGCAGATTGGCTGTATAACGCTGAGAAACCTTTTTAATCACTTCATACTGAAACCCAAATAAGATTTGTGTGTAACATCTTACTTAATAGGTGATAATTGTATAATGCCTGGGAATAGCCTGCTACAACACAGTGAAATCAAAAGATAAACCACAAATGCTGTTTCAGGGATTCCAAATTCTAGAGTCTGTACATTTTTATACATTTGAAGTTCGTCTATCAACTTTCTCAGTGCTTCATTTAGTTATATTTTTCAAGTTAAATTGTTTCTATTAAGATAAAGATGACACTGTAGTGGGACTGTGCCAGAAAGACTATGTTTTTCTAGGTTCAATATCTCATGAAGAGAGAGAAGAAGAGCCTTGTGTCCCATTCTATGGTTGGCAATGTACTTCTGTGAATGTTTGGTGAGGTTAACACTCACTCCCCAAACTTGCATGAGCAGGATTACCACTTGGACATACTCAGAAGTGTAGCTCAGCAACTTGGAGGAGAAATAGGGCAAAAATAGAACATAATATGGCTTAAATCTCCAGCATTTTAATTACAACTGAGAACACAAGAACTGTTTTGGACTGAACTCAAATTTTTTTTATATAGGAAAGTTGCTCAATTCACAGTTTATTTCCTTTCAACTGAAAGCTGGTGGTTTTCTATCTCATTGTAGTAGCAATTGAAACAGAAGATTCCACATTCTAGCACTGAATGCATTATCTGGTTATTACCAAGGAACAGGTTTAAATATCCACACATTAATTTTTCTGACACATGCATTGTGTTTCCTAAAGCTAATGTGTGGGAATTAATTGCAAGGTTAGTCAGAGTGAGACTGTAATAAAGTAATCCACAGAGTCCTTGAAAAATTCACAAAGATATTCTAATGTCATAAATGTGACCTGTAGGACAGAATGTTGTTCCCTGGCATTAATAAGAAATAGACTCTATCCTTCCATTCTCCCTTTTCTGCTCTCAAATGTACTGACACTTACTGAGACACAGTTCACAATGATCAACTCTTAAAAGCCTTCTGAAATGGCCTAGCAAGCCATTCAGTTATACCAAAGGTCAACAAAAATGTCACTGCAGAGGCATCTTCACCACAGAGGATGTCATGCTCAAGAAGGTGGTTCACTACAACCTTCTCAAGAACAATTCAGGATTGGGCAATAAATGCAATCCTTGACAATGAAACTCATGCCTGTGAATGAACACTTTTAAAAAATCTAATATTTCTTCTGTCCAAGCAAGCCAGTATCCAAAACCCATTTAGCTTCTCGGACAGATGTGTACGTGTAGGATACAGATATTTGGGAAATATCATAATTAGGAAGACATATATTGGGTACAGATTACAGCAGAAACCAAGAATTTGCAACTCTGGTATTACTGTTACAAATTATAAATTATTCTTACTGCATTATTCAGATGTTCTTGTATAGAATTACACATATATTAGCTACAAAAGAAAAAAGGAATGAAATGACTGGCATCAGCAAGCAGATAAGTGCATTCCTGTACTGGTAAAACAGAATCCAGAAACTGCAATATAGTATGCACTGTGCTCATTGAATCAATAATTTCTCTCCTTAACTATTGTCTCTGACAATATTTCCACGTATTATAAATGTACACACCATTATATAGTGAATAATGGATGCTTTGAAGAATTGTTTAAAGCAGCAGTTCAACTGACAGGAGCATAACTCATGGTCTGCAACAATAACAGGAACAATTTACATTTATGTAATGCCTTTAACCTAATAAAACATTTCGAGATACTTCACAGCAGCATAAACAGATGAAATAGAAAACATTGTCAACAACCTAAGTGTTAAACTGCATTTTAAAAGAGGAAGCACTAGCCTTCGGAGCGCTGCTCCTTACCAGCTGATGAAGGAGCGGTGCTCCGAAAGCTAGTGCTTCCAGTTAAACCTGTTGGACTATAATCTGGTGTTGTGTGACTTTGAACTTTGTACACCCCAGTCCAACACTGGTATCTCCAAATCTTAAAGCAGGAGACAGAGATGAAAGAGTTTTG
>NC_057739.1:36922873-36934871 GCF_004010195.1 Chiloscyllium plagiosum | reverse complement strand
TCCTGTGGGTATATCTTTACCTTTTAATACTTCTTGCTCTGTTTACATTGTGAATTCCTGATTAGGGGCTGAAATTAATTTTAATATCATGAACCTTGATTCCATTAATTTCATTGGCTTGATTCAGTGTATTGTGAATGACTACCTTTGCCAGGCTGCTTTAACATGTCTTGGGAGTACTGTATGTACTAAGGAGCATACATTCCCACTAAAACAAGTGCAATTGTGGACCGTTTCAGGAGTACATACTTAAGAAGCAACTGCATTAAACTTAAACGTAACTTATTGAATTGATAGTCTCACATTGAAAGTAATAGGTGCATTAAGTGAACACAGACGGATGGTCAGTGAGATGTGAATTGTTAGATTGTTATTAACTTGGAATTGTGGGGATCAGGAACCAGTTAATTCAGCATGTGAAAATGTATTCCACATCTAAGTATTTTGTGATGCAATCTCCCTCCTGCAATCTGGCAGAAGATACCGGAGTATTTGGTCTCTCACGGCCAGACTGTACAACAGTTGGATAAAAACAAGGACTGCAGATGCTGGAAACTAGATTCTAAATTAGACTGGTGCTGGAAAAGCACAGCAGTTCAGGCAGCATCCGAGGAGCAGGAAAATTGATGTTTCACGCAAAAGCCCTTCGTCAGGAATAGAGGAATAAACAAATGTGCAACAGTTGCTTTCCCCAACCCATCAGGCTCCTTAATGCAGTCAGATTGGACTCTGTCCCATCTGAAATTCTTTGCACGACTTTGAATTGTTTTATCATTCTTCTATTACACTATCACTTGCGTGTTTTGTACTTTATGCCGTATACGATTGTGTAGTTTGTGCTGTCCGTGTAGCACCCTCTGTCCTGAAGGAACGCTGTCTCATTTTTAATGTATCCGTTGTATATGGTAGAAATGACAAATAAAAAGCTACTCTGCTAAGTCCACAACACAGATGCTGACCAGGTAGTCGATGCAAATATTTATGGTCTGCACAAACCACCTTCCTCCTGTCTTCACAAAGTCCAGCAGCAAACATTTCCATTGTTTTCTTTATTGCTCCTACCCTATGCAGCTTGATCCAAACACGTCCTTTAGTAATACACTTTGTTCCAATTTCTTTGTAAACTTTCCTGACTTAACCATTCAATTTATTAACGCCTGTCACATTTCTGAATGAGTGTTTTGGTCTCCCCTGAAAACAGAGCATCTTCTATATTTGTTGTGATCCCAGCTGATGGATATTATTGGACGAGCCTGATCCAGACTGAAGTCTGGCTTGATAGATCATATTTTGCAAAGAAAATTTAGGTGGGGTGGTCTTTCACTGAAACACAAGCACACCATGGGAAGGACGGTTTTATTGATGAAGAGAGATTGTGTTTTCTTTGGAACAGAGGAGAGTGAGGGGCTTATAATTGAGATGAATAAAATTATGCGGGACATAGACAAGTTAGACAGGAAGGAAATTTTCCCCATAGTGGAGGGATCAGTGACAAGGGACATGGATTTAAGGTAAGGGGCAGGAGGTTTATAGACGATTGTGGTGAAACGGTTAAAAATTATGTCCCAATACATGTGTAGGAAATTTTCCCCATAGTGGAGGGATCAGTGACAAGGGACATGGATTTAAGGTAAGGGGCAGGAGGTTTATAGACGATATAGGGAAATACTTTTTCACAAGAGTTATGGCGATATAGGGAAATACTTTTTCACAAGAGTTATGGGAATCTGGTTCTGCTCGTAAGGGATCCCTTAATAGTTAGATGTACATTTATGATGCCAAGGCAGACAAGGCTATGGGACAAGTACTGGAAAATGGATTAGAATATGCAAGTGGTTGTTTTTGACTGGTGCAGATTAGATGGACCATAGGTCCTTTTTCCTGTTCTGAAGACCTCAAACGCTAATGGTTTTAACAATTTGGTTTACCATGAAAAAAGTGAAGATAAAATAGAACAAACCAAATTTAATACAATTTAAATATTTCAAAACCTGGAAAAAGACAATTTTACCTATTCCCAACACCATCATTTACACTACTCAAATAAGATCGTTCCCTTCTTTGTCACATCCATAGTTTTTGACTTAACTGTTTCTTTCAATTCCTAGTCTTGAGCATTTGAAAATTGTCTTTTCCTTGATTTTTTTTTTTCAAATGAATTTAAACTTTGTTAGGTTGAACTAACTCAGTAGAATTTTAACCAAACACTTCTGGTCTACAATATTCATACAGTGGTCGCCTATTTCCTAATTATTCTGAACTTTTTTCGCCAGTAGAAACAGTTATTACATATAACTTCAGCTAGGTCTTTTGCAAACTGAAACCAAGAGCTTTACAATTTATGTTTTTTTTTCCCAAGCAATAAAAAATATTTCTTGATTCTTCTAAATTGAAAGCAAGCTAATGCTTTTCAATGTTTATTCTTTTCTATCATAAAACTCACAATGCAAACAGGTTCCCATTATCGCTTCAGTTCAGGATCTGCTGTCACTCTCTCGCATAGTATTTTAAAAATCACGACTCCAGAAAGTCTGATAAATGAATTATTATACTCCCCCAAACATGTACAATGTACCATTTATTAAATATCAAATTCTAACTTTATATTAATAAATATAAAGCTCACACCTTGCATCAAACACCTCTTATCCGAGCATTCTTTTTATTATCTTAAAAAATCACTCTTCAGCCTTCTCTATTCCCAGTATATTCTGTTTTCTGTACTTGTTGAATTTAGTACCGTCTTTTCTTTTTTTTTAATGCTCCTGAGAATGGATTATCATGCATTACTTTTTTCACAACATTGGACAACTTTGTAACTTTTAGGAATTTATAAATCGGTAACCCTAGATACCTTCATTCCTCTGTCTCATTAAACCTCTTAAATTATGTCACTATTCCGTCCTATATTGTTTATGTTGCGTTGTACAAGTTTTTGCTCAGTGTTGTCAAATCTACAAGATTGAATTGTATTGGGAGTAAAGGAAAGTAAATATTAAATATATTCTGTTGCTTGTTTACTTCTGCCATTTCACCACTGACGTCTCCTCATTACTCCCTCTACTTCTTTCATCCACCTTCCTCTCCATAATTATTAAATTTCTCTGATACGATGCCTGCCAACTGTACTGGTGAACTTTCCGTTTCCCAAGATTCCGATAACCCAACTTTCAGTTTTAGTCTTCTGCGTGTTGATATTGTCTGTGGTGTTTGTAATGAGGTTAAGGTGGACCTAATAGAATGAGTTTCCTGAATTGGGCTGTAAATCTGGACAATCGGGGAGACCTGGGGGGGGAAAGAAAAGAACAAGAGTATGTGTCTGACACCTGCACACACATTACATTGGTGCTGGGGATAACTAAGTATTCCTGCTGTCAGGCAGTAGTGTGAGGAAAAAGATAGAAGAAAAAAATAGAAGTGTCAGAGGTTCTGCCCATTCTGAGCTGGCTCTGAGGGAGCTGGATCAGTGCTCCCTCAGAGCTCCATTTGTGCCAGGGAGGACACTGACTCTGAGCTGGTGCCCACATCTAGTGTGTAAAAGGAAAAAAAAAGAAAATGAACAAGAGTATCTGACACTGGAGTCCATGGACCACGTATATATTGGTTGTAGGCATTTGCACTCCCATTTTAGTTACCTGAAGGACCTTCTGCTGTGTTATTGGTTACACTTCAGCCCCTATGCTCCTGATCCTCTGGTAGAGAGATGCAGGCAAGTTGGAGAATGCCTGGACCTGTTTAAAACCAGCCTAGCCAGGCCCAGATGCAGACCCACAAGGACAATGGGCCATGGAGGGGATCATTTTTGCTGACTGTCTGCCCCTCTTCTGTGGCTATGTTCTGGCCCGGGTGTCCTTGGAGAGGGAGCATGTGGAGAGGGAGATCTGAGCACCGAGTGGGTGGAATGCATTATTTCCCCTTCCAAATCTATTTTGATTTGAATTCCAACCCTCCCCCTTCACTTATCTTTCATGTCAGTCGCTACCAGGTTTTGCTTGTTGCTGGTTCTCTGGGTACATGCGTGTTTTTTTCTGGTGATGGGAATATTGAATACTAAGCTTTAATACAAAGTACGTATAGTTACAAGTTGGAACACTCTGGGAATGTAAATAGCAAATAATAATGCATTGAGTTGCTTCCCACTGGCAGATATACACTGGTGGTAATGCCACTGGACAAGTCTGTAATGGTTTTAAATTTTCTGTACATGCTTCCAGTCACAGCTGACAATAACAGATTCTGTACACAGAAAGATCTGGTCCTGGCAAAACTGAAACAGCTGGTGGTGATAGGGCGCAAATAGCTGTCACAACCAGAATTAAAACATTTTGGAACTGAAGAGACCAGATCAAATAGAGTATGGCATATTATGATAGGGCTGAAAATGTGTTGCTGGAAAAGCGCAGCAGGTCAGGCAGCATCCAAGGAACGAGGAGAGGGTGGATCTCGTCAAGTGGTTCACTGAGCAGACTATTAAAGTCATTTGTAGAATGTCCCATCACCAGAATTTTTCAAAAAGTACCAAGACATCACTTGGCTGTTGGTGAGAAGGGTACCACCTGAGATCCTTAATGCATGCCTAGTCAGTCTGTGCCGCCACACATTGCTCTCAAAGCAGGTGTGCTGGAGGTTGGGTGTTCAAACTGTCACACATCCCATGCTGGAATGTGCCTTTGCAAATGAAATCTGGGGGAAGATGCTCTGTGTTCCCTGCGACACGCACGGAGGCAAACATCAATAGCGCCTCGAGGACCATCAACTCAGTGAAAAATGCTCTTTGGTCTGCCTGAAACTTGTTGGTCCAGCAGAACAAGGAGTTGAGCCCAAACCAGTGTTGTCCAGGACTATGTGCTGAGGAACATACTAAAAGCTTGCAGCAGCTGCTGCTCAGGTGCAGTTTAGAAAGACCACTGTCTTAGGACCATTCAATTATTGGACCCTCCTAGTGCCTCAAATGCATGTAAATATCATCTTGTAGGTGTAAGAAATGTCTTTCATTTAGGGAGCAAGAGTGATTGTCCCAAGCAAAGGTCACTGCCAGATACTGACTGAACTCTACCAGGGTCATCCAGGGGTTTCCAAAATGAAGATGGAATGTCTGGTGGCCAGGATTGAATGCAGACATAGCCATGTTAGTGGGGCTGTTCCCAGAGTGCCAACAAGGACATACATTACTGCCAGTACCTCCTTTTTTTTAATTTCAAGAATGTACTTTATTCATTAAAAAAATAGCTTTGTTTCTGCATAGACACACCAGTTCTGTTCTGTAGAGTAGCATACCAAGGAGGAGAAAGTGAGGACTGCAGATGCTGGAGATCAGAGCTGAAAATGTGTTGCTGGAAAAGCGCAGCAGGTCAGGCAGCATCCAAGGAACAGGAGAATCGACGTTTCGGGCATAAGCCCTTCTTCAGGAAAGCATACCAAGGAAACAAACAAACAAACATCGGATCTAGCAGCATCTGTGAAGAGAAATCAAAATGAGCAGCATGGATGAGTTGGACCAAACGGTCTGTTTCCATGCTATATATCTTTATGACTCTATGACCCCAAGCTTAAATGAAAGACATTTCTTACACCTACAAGATGATATTTACATGCATTTGAGGCACTAGGAGGGTCCAATAATTGAATGGTCCTAAGACAGTGGTCTTTCTAAACTGCACCTGAGCAGCAGCTGCTGCAAGCTTTTAGTATGTTCCTCAGCACATAGTCCTGGACAACACTGGTTTGGGCTCAACTCCTTGTTCTGGAAGACCAACAAGTTTCAGGCAGACCAAAGAGCATTTTTCACTGAGTTGATGGTCCTCGAGGCGCTATTGATGTTTGCCTCCGTGCGTGTCGCAGGGAACACAGAGCATCTTCCCCCAGATTTCATTTGCAAAGGCACATTCCAGCATGGGATGTGTGACAGTTTGAACACCCAACCTCCAGCACACCTGCTTTGAGAGCAATGTGTGGCGGCACAGACTGACTAGGCATGCATTAAGGATCTCAGGTGGTACCCTTCTCACCAACAGCCAAGTGATGTCTTGGTACTTGTTGAAAAATTCTGGTGATGGGACATTCTACAAATGACTTTAATAGTCTGCTCAGTGAACCACTTGACGAGATCCACCCTCTCTTCTTCCCACAGGATCTCTATGACACTACCTGCTGACCACTTCCTGATGGACTGGTGGTCAAGGTTTTTCTTTGCAAATTTCTCCAGAAAATGACAGGTGATACGGAATTGTCCAACTATTTGGAGTGTTCCATGACAATGAGGCCAGTCCCACCCTTCGCAGCACCAGGGACAGGTGGAACTTCAGTATGTAGTGAAACTTGGTATTCGTGTACCAAGGGTTTATACACACCTTGATGCAGCTGCATACAAAGATTGCCCTCAGAATGAGGGAAATGTTGGGTATGTTCTTTTCCCCCCTTCTCCAGAGTTTTGTACATGGAGTCCCTTCAGACATAGTTCATCTTAGACCTCCAGATGAAGTGGAAGATAGCTTGGGTGACCGCAACAGCAGTTTCAGGTAATGGACCAGACCTGCACCACATACAACAGTGCGCCTCACACCTGCTGACCAGGTTTTTATTTGCAATGGAAAGGGAGCAGTGTTCCCAAAAGACCAGTTTACCTTGGCAATGTGCTCCTTCCAAGATTTTGGCCCCTAACTATATTCCCAGCACCTTCAGGTAATCAGTCCTGATGGTGAAGGGGAAAAAGGGTCAGTCAGCCCAGTTCTCAAAAAACATGGAATTGCTCTTGTGTTGAATGACCTTGGCTCCCAAGACCAGTTGAAACTGGTTGCGGATGCTCCTGAGTATGCATAGACAGCAGATTCAAGTTGTCGTCCATTTACAGGGAGGCATTGACTTGCATGCCTTCGCTACTTGGAATAGTCGTCCCTCTTAGGCTCCCAAATTTCCTGATGGATTCAGCAAAAGGTTCTATATAACACAAACAAGACAGGAGAGTGTGAGCAGCAGTTGAGTTCTTTTTCCTGAGATTCTTACACACTTGATGCAACTGCAATATGCCAACTTCTGTGAACAGCAGCCACATTTTATTAAGCAAATACAGTACAAACTTTGGAGAAACTCTCAATGCTCTTCACCCTGTTTGCGAAGAGTGTCGAGAAAGGAACAGCCCTTTCTTTATACAAAATCTTTACATCACAGTCAGTAATACCCACAGCCAACCCCCAGCCACTCTCCCACAGTCACATGCCACTCAAGACACAATGCAGTGACCAAATCATCTCCAGAAACAATTATGTAAATCATCCCTTAATGGTCAAATCTGTTGCAAATCATTTTTTAACTACAAGTCAGAATTCCAACTGTAATGTTTTTATTGATTTTGATTAGGATGATGTTGCAAATGTAAACTATCTCTGAATAGTGGGAGACGGTTATGTACATGGCTTTGAAGGGCAAGGGATGTAAATTTACTTACATTCTACCTGTAGAACAGAGACATCCCACCCTGTCGCCAGGACATCCAATTTCCTGCAGGTCAAGAGAGCAAATTAACTCTTTAATATCACACACACCTGCCTGACTCTGGATCTGATCAGGAAGTTTTCAGATTCCCACCCATCGATTTGAGACTGCACTAACTATGTTGATGTAGAGTAGTCAGATCCGGTTGCAAATTCCCTCCCCAAAACCCATTTTGGACAGCACGATCCACACGTAAATGTGCAATAACCTGTCAAAGACCTTCTCCTGATCCAGGCTGATGAGGCAGGTATCCAACTCCTTGTCCTGCAAGTGGGTGATTGTATCCCCGAGGTGCACGAGGCTCTTTGAGAAATTCCTGCTTGCTTGTCCTGCTTGCTACAGGTTTGGTCAGGGTGAATCACTGATCCCAGAGCGGATCTCGCCAGGTTGGCGATGACCTTAGGATTTTGTAATATGTATTCAGCAATGAAATTGGTGACCAATTTCTAATTTCCTCCTGCTTATAGGTGAGGGTGATCATACTTAATGGATTTGCACATGCTACCTGACAGAAACACATTCTTGGTAAATACAAGGACTGCAGATGCTGGAAACCAGAGTCGAGATTAGAGTGGTGCTGAAAACGCACAGCTGGTCAGGCAGCATCCAAGGAGCAGGAAAATCGACATTTCAGGCAAAAGCCCTTCATCATACTCTTGTACACCTCCAGCAGGTCCTGGCCAATCAAGTCCCACAGAACCGAATACAACTTGTCTGGTTAGCTGTCACTTCCGAGAGTTTTATTCTAAGGACGTGAGCTTTGGTCAGCTCATCCAGCCCCTCCCACGTCGTTCGTCCATGATAAAGGACAGGAATAACTGGTAGGTTGCACTCTGTGGGCTGTGTGTCATACAGACTGGCATAAAAAGATTTGCTGATCCTCAGTATGTCAGACTGAGATGATGTTACTGAGCCATCTTCTTCTTCCAGAAGGTGTACAAGGAGAGCTCTGTGCTCAGCAGTTGAACACCCAGCTCTCCTTGTGCACCTTCTGGAAGAAGAAACGTAAGCTTGTCTCATCCTGCTCCATTGAGCAGACCCTGCACTGCAAGATTATCTTGGAGACCGCTAAAGCAAGAAGAGAGGCTTGCTGGTTCTTCACCTCTTGGAGATCCTCTGTGACATCGCCCTCATTCGTCTGCAGCAGGGGTAAGTTCTGCATCGTGTTTTGGAGTTTTCAGTTATCCCCATCTCTCTCTCTCACCATCCAAACACCTTTTGATCTTCTCACCAGACTAATGGAGACTCAGACTCTCTTTTGAGTTTCTCAATGTTTTAGGGGGTCAACAGTTTCATTTTCAGCTTTCGTGTACCATTGCTGGTCCACTGGCTGTCCCATAAGTGAGAGAAGAACAGCAGCTTGACATCGGTGGATCTGACTGAGAACATGAGACGCAAACAGGAAATCTATCCTTGAGCAGATAGACCCGTCTGGCCATGACCTGGCGTATCTATTGCTGTGCTGCATCTGCAGAGGTGCTGAAGCTGTCATGCATATTAGTGACTTTAACTGTTTCCATCCGGAATCCAGATGTGGAGTCCAGATCACTGACAGTCCTTCTGGATTCCTGATGAAGGGCTTTTGCCCGAAACATCAATTTTCCTACTCCTCGGATGTTGCCTGACCTCCTGTGCTTTTCCAGCACCACTGTGATCTAAACTGTGGTATCCAGCGTCTGCAGTCCTCACTTTTGCCGAGTCCTTTTGGATTGTCTATCTGCATTGGAGATGCACTTGAAGTCTCCAGCCAGAATGACCAATTTGGACATCACCAGTAGCAGTGCGAAGCTACTGCAGGACGGCCAGCCACTCTTTTTGCTACAGCGGGGTACGCGTTAATTAGTTTTAGGGGAGCATTTCTGTGCATAATTTCTGCTACACGGAGGTGCCTGACCCCCATACTTAAACTTCAGAGATGAAGAAGTTGCTTCCTCGTAGCAGAATATCCAGATCGGAGGAACAGCTATCGTTACCCCTGACAAATCGAATGCCTGTGGGTCCATAAGCTTGACCATTTTCAGTAGCTGCTGAGGTCCTGCAGAAACTGGAGGTCTGCTTTGATGTTGGCCAGGTAAGACAATGTGTAAACACATCACATAGTAGATTTAACGGTATGCACGTTTAATACTAGCAACTTTAAAACCCTTTTAAGAGGTTGTAGATTTGCCCAATATCCATTCACCAGTGGTCTTGTCACTGTCATTGAGGGACTCCCTATATCCCTGTGGTGTGGGTGAACTATTGAACACTCTCCGCACTGAGATAGCCATCCTGTTCCTCCGAGATTTCCCCGATCCGGTGGTGTTAGGGTTGGGACAAACCAGTAAGTTCCTGTTCTGAGTCCCAGGGAAATGACTGTTCAGCTTCTAATTCGGAGCTGTGGTATGGTGGGTACCCCCATGGTTCCCAAGGGCTGCATTTTGGCTTCACCAGACCCCTTGGAATGTCTGTCATTCTAGGTTGGGGGTGCTTCTCTCCTCCCCGAGTGCTGAGACTCTTTTTCTATTGATAGCCATCCCTCCAAATGCCTTCATCGTCAGAAGAGTTGCTAGATTGTCCATTATACAGCTGCCTCTTCCGTTTTGCTGTAGGCCTTTGGGGGCCTGACGCGTTTTCCTTTTTTGATTGTTTCTTACGGGTACGCATGCCCCCGCCCCCATAGTTTCCTCCTTCTGCATTGACTCTCTGTTCAGAGGGAGGTCAGGTCAGTTGTGGTGCCTCTATGCTGGTTTCCTTTATCACCTGTCTGCGCTGTCCCTGCTTCTGAGGGCCCCTCTTTTTAGTTTTCTGCTGGGGGGGTGGCACCTTACTGCCCTTTGGAGGACCACAGCTCACATTGCCAATTCTGGATATCGGAGTTGAAACAATATCAGGAACACCAATGCCAGACACAAGACTCTGCTAAGCAGACATTTTACTTCAGGTGATGATGTTTGGTGTAAGAACTATGGGAATATGTTGATGTGAGGTCCGGTCCAGTGATATATTAAGTTCAGCTAAGTGCAATGGTCCAAACAAGCATGTGGACCATATGAAAGCTGCAAACTTGCAAACTGCACAGGAGCAAAATGTACCTGTCTCCTCGACAGGCTTTCCGACTGTTCCGGAACGCATAGGTACTCCCTCTTCATCAAGCAATGAAGATACCCCATAATCTGAGATGGACATGGTGGATGTTGCCACCTTGCTGCCTTTGCAGCCTAAAGAAGAGAATTAATTTCTTCTGAGACACTCTGGGTCATGAGGCAAACTACTGTGCATTATACACCATCCCCATCAAAAGCAGAGTTGGAAGAACCTGACCCAGTGTAAAAATGCCCTAGGAGAGGCTACATGATAAAGAACAAGCCTATGTCTCTAGACGTAGAGCAGAGGGATGTAGCAAATGTAACAAGGTCAGACGGATGGATGTCATAAAATATGAGCCACGAGTGTGGTGCTGGAAAAACACAGCTGGTCAGGTAGCATCCAAGGAGCAAGAAAATCTATGTTCCAGGCAAAAGCCCTTCATTAGGAACCAAAATGTCAATTTTCCTGCTCCTTGGATGTTGCCTGACCAGCTGTGCCTTTCCAGCATCGCACTCTTGGCTCTGATCTCCAGCATTTTCATAAAATATGAGTTCCCTAATTAGGGCTGTTAATCTGGTCCAATGAAGGAGCCCTAACTGACAAAGATAAACAGCCGTTGTTGCCCCTCTTCCGCGGTTACGTTAGGGCACGGGTGTCTTTGGAGAAGGAGCACGCGGTGTCCACCAACACCCTGGAGTTGTTCAGGGAGAGGTGGGCGCCGCAGGGAGTGGAGTGCATCATTTCTCCCTCCAACTCTATTTTGATTTAGTCCCTACCCTCCCCTTCACTGTTTTGATCACACAGCACTGCCCTCTGATGTGAAGGGCAGTGCTTGTCACTGGCCACCCGGGTGTTTTCCTATATTCCTGGTGGTGGAAATTGAATAAAGAGTGGTGCACTTTGTGTCTTTCACTGTGTCTCACACCTGCACACACACACAAAAAGAAAAAAATAAAAATAAAAAAATAAAAAGAGAAACAGGAGATTTAAGGGCAGTGTTTGTCACTGGCCACCCGGGTGTTTTCCTATCCTCCTGGTGGTGGAAATTGAATAAAGATTGGTGCACTTTGTGTCTTTCACTGTGTCTCACACCTGCACACACACACAAAAAGAAAAAAATAAAAATAAAAAAATAAAAAGAGAAACAGGAGATTTAAGGGCAGTGTTTGTCACTGGCCACCCCGGTGTTTTCCTATCTTCCTGGTGGTGGAAATTGAATAAAGATTGGTGCACTTTGTGTCTTTCACTGTGTCTCACACCTGCACACACACACAAAAAGAAAAAAATAAAAATAAAAAAATAAAAAGAGAAACAGGAGATTTAAGGGCAGTGTTTGTCACTGGCCACCCCGGTGTTTTCCTATCTTCCTGGTGGTGGAAATTGAATAAAGATTCGTGCACTTTGTCTTTCACTGTATCTCACACCTGCACACACACAC
>NC_057739.1:36905717-36922602 GCF_004010195.1 Chiloscyllium plagiosum | reverse complement strand
TGCCTGAGACTCTCCTTGGGCTCCTCCACCACTACTGCCTGGGACTCAATTTTGGGGCTGCCTGGGACCTTTGCCTTGGGGATCCTCCCCAACAGGTCTGCCCCCACCACTGCGACCAAGGGCCTGCCCAGGACTTGCCAGAGACCTGCCTCCACTGCTGCTGTTGTCTGAGGCCTGTCTCCACCACCGCTGCCTGGGACTCGCCTTGGGCCCCTCCCCAGGACCTCCACTGCTACTGCCTGGGACTTGCCTGGGGGAACCTCCCCAAACAGGTCTGCCCCCTCACCGCTGCGACCAAAGGCCTACCTAGGACTTGCCTGAGGCTTGCCTCCACTGCTGCCGCTGCCTGAGACTCGCCTTGGGCCCCTCCACCACTACTGTCTGGGACTCAATTTTGGGGCTGCCTGGGACCCTTGCCTTGGGGACTCTCCCCAACAGGTCTGCCGTGGACTCACCTGAGGCCTACCTCCACCGCTGCTGTTGTCCAAGGCCTGCCTCCACCGTCGCTGCTGCTGCCTGGGGCCTAACATTCAGCAGCAGAGCATGGCGAGCCCGAAGGTCGCAGGGCCCAGCCGCACCTACGCCGGGGTAGCCGCTGCCTTGGGCTCGGCTGTCCCCACCCCGGCTGCGACATCAACCCCCTTCAGGCACCTAACCAAACGCCTGGGGGTCAAGGCCTATCCCCACCCTAACATGTCCATCGAGGCCTGCAGCAAGAACATGGCTAGTGTGGTCGGCCCACTGGCCATCGTCGCTGCGGCCTGGATGTACGGGAAGGCTGTCTTTTTCCTGAAGACCGAGCAGGCGGTCCACCTGGCCATGGAGAGGGGGCTCACTGTGGGCGGGACACATTTGCCCGTCGACCCTCTGGAGGTTACGGCCCAGAGGGTCGTGATCTCCAATGTCCCGCTTTTCATTTCGAGTGAGCTCCTTCTTCCCCACCTCACCACCCTGGGGGAGATCCGGTCGGGTGTCCAGCCGCTCCTGCTCGGTCTGAAGGACCCTGCCCTCAGACACATTTACTCCTTCCGTCGCCAGGTATTTATTTGCCTGGCCCGGGAGGAAGTCACCGAGGGCAATTTTACTGTCCTCCACGAGGGCGCAGCCTACCGCGCCTTCTGGACGGCATGCGGTGCCACCTGTGCCACGAGGTGGGGCACATAAGGAAAAACTGCCCCACCCAGAAGGCTGCCCAGCCCGTGCCAACGGCTGATGGTGGTGCTGCCGCACACACTCCCCCTCCCTCGAAGTCAACAACTCCAGCCCCGGCACCGAAGCCAGAGGCTTCCAACACTTCAGCCTCTGGCAGGGAGGGGCTTGAGCGTCCGGCCGGCCAGAAGGCGCAGAAAAAGACGCGGCACGTCAAGTCTGCCCATGGGGAGACCACCCTATCCCCTTCCCCGACACCTAGCCCATGACCTGCCCTGCCCCGGCACGACAATGCCCCTGCGGCCATGCCAGCGTCGCACAGGCGCGGGAACCCTGACCCTCAAACCCCCGAACCCGTACCTGACCCTAACTCCACTGACCCCACACCCACTCCCCACCCCGATAGAGAAACCCCTCGGGATTCAACGCCTGCCCCTGGCACTGCAACACCTCGCCTGTTGGCACCCGAGCCCTGCCCAACCCAGCCACGCCCTGGCACTAACCTGGGGGGAACCAGCGCAGGCCCACCTTCTGCGGCGACCGTGTCCCCGGGCCCCAGAGAGGGAACCGGACCCCTGCCCCGCCCGCCCTCACTCACCTGATAAACCGGGGGCGGGGCAGGAAGTGACATGGCTGACCCTGGCCACGCCCCCTGTCTTCCCCCAGCCATTCGTATTCCTGGAAAGGCTGGGGGGGCGGGACCACGGGCCCCATGACCACCGAGTCGGGCGGGGAGGGGAAGGCCCATAAATCCCCCGGGTCTCTCTGGGGAAGAGGTACCGGCCCCTGGAGGGGAGAGACACTCCAGCAGCGTGCCAGTGGCGCTGCCCCTCTCCAGGGGACGCGGCGCATCAAGCCTGCCCACAGGGAGACCACCCTATCCCCTTCCCCGACACTTAGCCCACGACCTGCCTCGCCCCGGCACGACAATGCCCCTGCGGCCGTGCCAGTGTCGCCCCGGCGCGGGAACCCTCACCCTCAAACCCGTACCTGACCCTGACCCCACACCCACTCCCCACCCCGATGGAGAAACCCCTCGGGATACAACGCCTGCCCTTGGCACTGCAACACCTTGCCCAGGGGCACCCGAGCCCTGCCCAACCCAGCCCAGCCCCGCCCCGCCCTGGCACTAACCTGGGGGGAACCACCACTGCTCCACCTCCTGCAGCAACCGTGTCTCCAGGCCCCGGAGAGGGAACTGGGCCCCTGCCCCCCCCCGCCCTCACCTGATAAACCGGGAGTGGGGCAGGAAGTGACACGGCTGGCCCTCCCCACCCTGGCCACGCCCCCTGTCTTCCTCCAGCCATTTGTATTCCGGGAAAGGCTGGGGGGAGGGACCTCGGGCCCCATGACCACCGAGGCGGGTGGGGAGGAGAAGGCCTATAAATTCCCCCTGGTCCCCTGGAGGGGACAGACACTCCAGCAGCGTGCTGGTGGCGCTGCTCCTCTCCAGGGGACGAACCAACGGTGCTCCTCGACTGTCCCGCACCACGGCCCGACTTAGCAAAACCCCCAGGGGCTGCAGCAGGGCCTCCTGCTGCCTCGACTCCTCCGGCCCCTGGGGAGGACCTTAACAACCACGAGGGCTGTGGTCCGGGCGACGACGGAGGACCCTCTGCTGGGTCGAGGAGGGTGTTATCCTTGCTCCTCCCTCCCAGACTGTTTTTCTGGGGGCCTTGACCCTGGGGGATGACCTTTTCCGCGAGGAGCCAGGCATCCCGGTGTCGGGAGAGGAGCGGGACCCCGAGCCTCTGCCGCCCGACGACCCGAACTCGGGGCGTTCCGGGAAGGGGTGCGCCGAGGAAGGTACCGCCGGTGACCCTGGGGGTGGGGTCGCTGGGGGTTTGAGGCCGGTTGGCGGCGGCGGACCAGCCCCCATCCTCTCGGTGGGGGAGGGGTCGGTGACCGAGGGCGACCTCCCGGAGGAGGGTTCGGGGACGATGCGGACTCCGTCCGCAGTGACATTTTTGAGTCCCAGGTGCCCCCCACCGATCTCCCCCTCATCCACCCCTCGAGGAACTCTGGGAATTTGTCGAGGAAACTCGGGGTCGCCGGGATAGAGTCCAACTGGCGCTCGACCGCTGGAGCTCTTTTGAAAAAGTTTACTGGTCGGCCATGCTGCCCGCCAAGCACCTGGGCTTGACATTAATGAGCGAAAGCGAGTCAGGAACTTCCTGGGGGCACTCCTGGTGAGGGCGAGGGACTTCAGTGCCCCTCCCTTGTCCTCCCTGTAAATATGTAGATAGGTTTGTTAATTGTACTGGTGGTGGTTGCACAAAGCTTCCGACATGGAGACGACTATAGCCAGCCTCAACATCAACGGCAGCAGGGAGTCACAGCACAGATTCCAGACTCTCTCGGTCCTTCGGGACTGGAGATATGCGGTGTGCTTCCTGCAAGAAACCCACACTACCCCGGGAGACGAAGCCACCTGGCTCCTGAAGTGGCGAGGGGGGGTCTACATGAGTCACCTCACCTGCAGATCTGGTGGGATGGCTATCCTGTTGGCCCCGCATTTTCAGCCGGAGATCTTGGGGGTCAGGGAGCCTGTGCCAGGCCGTTTGCTTCACCTGTCGGTTCGGCTGGGGGGGGGGGGCGTGGTGCTTCACTTGGTGAACGTCTACGCTCCCCTGGCCGGGCCGAGGCAAGCGAGCTTCTTCGAAGAAGTGTCCGCTCATCTCGCTTCCATCGACGAGAACCAGTGTGTCGTCCTCGGGGGAGATTTTAACTGTGTCCTCGAGAGCAGGGACCATGGCGGTGCCCGCACTGGCTGGGCGTCGGGAAAGAGGTTGGGGGACTTGGCCAAGTCCTTCGACCTGGTGGACGTCTGGCGGAATCTCCATCCCGACTCCATCGCCTTCACCTTCGTGAGGCCTGGGGTTGGAGCGTCCAGAATCGACCGCCTGTACGTTTCATGCGCTTACGCCTCCTGTTTTCCAAAGGCCTCCACGTGGCAGGTGTCATGCACAGACCATCACCTGGTGTGGGCGGAACTCCTTCCGTTCGGCGCCAGGCTCGGCTCCGCGTACTGGCACTTTAACAACCTGCTGCTGGAGGACGAGCGGTTCCGGGACTCGTTTCGTCGTTTCTGGGCCGGCTGGAGAAGGAAGCGGGGAAGCTTCCCCTCTCTGAGGCTATGGTGGGACGTGGGCAAGGCTCACGTCCGCGTCTTCTGTCAGGAGTACGCGAGGGGGTCGACGAAGAGGCGGAAATCCAGGATCCGGGAGTTGCTCAACCTGGAGTCACGCCTCGGTCAGCCCAACGTGGACCCGGCCCTGCGTGGGGCGTATGAAGAGAAGAAGGCTGCGGTCCAGGACCTGCAGCTCGTCGGGGCTCTGGGCGCGTAGGTGAGGTCGCGGATCCAGCTCCTCCAGGACCTGGACCGTGGCTCTCCCTTCTTCTACTCGCTTGGAAAAAAGGCGTGGCACCCGTCAGCAGCTCCTTGTGCTGCTGGCCGACGACGGGTCCCTCGTCTCGGATCCGGAGGGCATCAGGGCCCACATCCGAAACTATTACACGGCTCTGTTCTCTCCGGATCCGTCCAGCGAGGATGCTCGCAGAGTTCTGTGGGAGGACCTGCCGCAGCTCGGCCCGGAGGACGCCGGAAGGCTCGACGCTCCCGTCACTTTGGAGGAGCTGACCGGCGCCCTCGACCGGCTCTCGAGGGGCAAAACCCCGGGGCTGGACGGGCTGACTGTGGGGTTCTTCAGGGCGTTCTGGGACGTCCTGGGGGGCGACTACGCACAGGTCCTGGGGGAGTGTTTAAATGCCGGACAGCTGCCCCTTTCTTGGCGCAGGGCGGTCATCGTCCTGCTGCCAAAGAAGGGGGACCTTCGTTCCTTAAAGAACTGGCGTCCGGTCTCCCTCCTCGGCACGGATTACAAAATCTTCGCCAGGGTGTTGTCTTCTCGCCTGGCCTCCGTGCTGGCCCACATGATCCACCCGGACCAGTCCTACACGGTCCCGGGCCGGAGGATACACGACAACGTCCATCTGGTCCGGGACCTGATCCATTTCTGTCGACGGGCTGGTCTGCCGGGCGCCTTCCTGTCTCTCGACCAGGAGAAGGCGTTCTACAGGGTCGATCACGAGTACCTGCTCGGGACTCTGCGGGCATTCGGGTTCGGGACGCAGTTCGTCGCCCGGATCCGACTTTTGTACGCCGCCGCAGAGTGTCTGGTTAAAGTTAACTGGTCCCTGACGGCGCCCCTTCGCTTCGGGAGAGGAGTGTGTCAAGGCTGCCCCCTGTCCGGCCAGCCATATTCCCTGTGCATGTAGCCTTTCCTGCGCCTCTTGCGGAGGAGGTTGTCGGGGCTGGTTCTGCGCGGCGCGGGCACGGGGGTGGTCCTCTCGGCCTACGCCGACGACGTGCTCCTCACTTTCACTGACCCGGCTGACCTGGGGAGGATGCCCGAGTGCCAGGCCGTGTACTCAGCAGCGTCTTCCACCAGGATCAACTGGGCCAAATGTTCCAGCCTACGGGTCGGTCCGTGGCGGGTGGACTCTGCCGGAGGAGTTACGGGGGTTCAGCTGGAGTACCACCCATCTCCTCTACCTGGGGGTCTACCTCAGCCCGCCTGAGGAATCCTGGCCGGCCAACTGGCAGGAGCTGGAGGCCAAAGTCTCGGCTCGCCTAGGCCACTGGACAGGACTGCTCCGAGTGCTATCTTACAGGTGTCGAGTGCTGGTCATAAACCAGCTGGTGGCCGCCATGCTGTGGTACCGGTTGGTCACTTTGGTCCCTTCTCCTGGCTTTGTCGCTGACATCCAGAGAACGTTGGCCCACTTCTTCTGGGACAAAAAGATGCACTGGGTCGCTGCGCAGGTTGAGTCTCCCTAATGAGGAGGGCGGTCAGTCGCTGGTGTGCGTCCGCACCTAGGTCGCGACGTTCCACCTTCAGACCTTGCAGCGATACCTTTTACATCAAGCCTCCTCCTTAGTGGTGCGCCCTGGCGACGTGTTTTTTCCGCCAGGTGCGTAACCTCAACTACGACACGCAGCTCCTGTTTGTTGACCGTGACGGTTTGGAGGTCGCCCTCAGGACGCTGCCTGTCTTTTATCAGGACCTGATCAGTGTCTGGAACATGGTTGAGTCGCGCTACGCCTACCCTCCGGCAGGAGTAGTGGCTCTCGTCAGGGAGCCATTGCTCAGGAATCCGTACTTCCGTACTCGTGGGTTCGAGTGGCTGTCGGAGGGGAGGGCCATGGCGGAGAGGGTGACCAGAGTCGGGGACGTGCTGGGTGCCAGGGGCCTGGGCTGGACGCTGCCACAGGACATAGCGAGCAGGGCAGTGGTAGACATCTGGTATGTGGCCACCGCCATCCGATGCCTTAAAACGGTGGTGCTCGGACCTGACGTAGTGCACCAGTTGGAGGACGCTCAGGTGTGCGGTGGGATTCCGTCCGCGCTCACCCCAGCCCAGACGGAATTTCACATTGGCCCCGTACTTCCCGCGGGAGCCCGTGCCCCACAACCTGAGCTGCCTCCAGAATTTTAATTTTGTTCCCTTTCATGGGGTTAAAAAGGCAGGCCCTGTATAGACTGCTGCACACCGTCCACCTCTTCTCCCTCATCCACTGTCCCGACACGCCTTGGCGTGCCCATTTGCCACCGGGTGGTGGGGATCCCCAGTGGAGGGCTCTCTACGCGGGAGTCCTCCCCCTTTCTCTTGGGGATCTGGGGTGGAGGGTGCTGCACACAGCAGTCCCCTGCAACCACGGATTGTGGTGGTTCACAGACTCCCAGCCCAACTGCTTGTTCTGTGGACCACGTGTATATTGGGTGTGAGCGTTTGCACTCCCTTTTTGACTTTCTTAAAAACCTCCTCCTCTGCTTTTGGTTGCACTTCAGTCCCATGCTCCTGATCTTCGGGCACACGGTACAGAGGAGGGAGGGCAGGTCTGAAGACCTCCTGGGTCTGCTCCTGGGCCTGGCCAAACTGGCCATAAACAGGTCCAGGCAGCGGGCCGTGGAGGGGGTCGTTAGGGCCAACTGCCTGCCCCCTTCCGTGGTTACGTTAGGGCCCGGGTGTCCTTGGAGAAGGAGCACGCAGTCTCCACCAACACCCTGGAGCTGTTCAGGGAGAGGTGGGCGCTGCAGGGAGTGGAGTGCATTATTTCCCCCTCCAACTCTATTTTGATTTAATCCCTGCCCTCTCCTTCACTGTTTGATCACACAGCATTGCCCTTTTGTGAAGGGCACTGCTTGTCATTGGCCACTCGGGTGTTTTCCTATCTTCCTGGTGGTGGAAATTGAATAAAGATTCGTGCACCTTGTGTCTCTCACTGTGTCTCATACCTGCACCCATACACCATGGGTGCTGGGGAAAAAAATAAGCACAACCGCAGTTAAAAAAAAAGAAAAGAAAGAAAAAGGAGAAAAATAAATAAACAGGAGTTGTAAGCGTGACGGGCTGTCCTAGAGGTGGTCGAAAGGTGTCAGAGCAGCCGAGAGCCAGAAAACACGTAGGGGCGGGCTGAGATCCGGAAGGCTTATGGGCTACCCTACACGCTGTCGTCCTAGGGAAGGGGACGGGCTGTCCTAGAGGTGGCCAAAAGGTGTGCCAGGATAGCGCACTGGTCGGAGGCGCAACAGGGTGGGTGAGAGCCCAATGGTACGTAGGGGCAGACTGAGAGCCAGAAGGCGGGTAGCCGTCCTCAGCGACGTCACCCCGGGCACGTACCGGGGCGGGCTGCCCCAGAGGTGGTCAAAAGGTGCTGAGGGTGATTAGTGAAGCCAGAAGGTGGGTAGGCCGTCCTGACCGCTGTCACCCTGGGCGGGTACCGGGGCGGGCTGTCCTAAAGGTGGTCAAAAGGTGTGTCAGAGCAGACCGAGAACTGGAAGGGGCATGGGGTGGACCGAGAACCGGAAGGTGGGTAGGGGCGGGCTGCCTTAGAGTGGTCGGAAGGTGGGAGAGGCGGGGGCTTGCTGGGTCTGTATTGTCTGCACTTTTGTATGTAACAGTATTGTCTAATGTACAAATGTCATTTTTGATGTCTCTTTATATTTTTATTTGTGAAACTGGGATTTGTCCTCATGTCCCTGTAAACTGTTTGAACAGTAGGGTTTGGTGCCTGGCTTTGCTGCTCCTCACCCTTGTAAAATTGCTGTCTCTTGTATGCAGCTGTAAATGTAACTGTTTGTTGTAAACTGTTTTTGTAATTTGTTTAATAAAATAAAAAAAAATAAACAGGAGTTCTTAAGGGCACTGCTTGTCACCGGCCACTCGGGTGTTTACCTATCTTCCTGGTGGTGGAAATTGAATAAAGATTCGTGCACTTTGTGTCTTTCACTGTGTCTCACATCTGCACACACACACACCATGGGTGCTGGGGAAAAAATAAGCACTATCGCACTTAGGTGGTAGTGTGGGGGTTAATAATAATAAAAAAATAAAAATAAAGATTCGTGCACAGTCTCTCACTGTGTCTCACACCTGCACACACACACACCATGGGTGCTGGGAAGAAAGAAAAAAAAGGAAAAATAAGATAAACAGGAGTTCTGTTCGTGGGTCTGCACCTGGGCCTGGCCAAACTGGCCATAAACAGGTCCAGGCAGCGGGTCGTGGACGGGGTCGTTAGGGCCGACGGCCTGCCCCTCTTCCGCAGTTACGTTAGGGCCCGGGTGTCCTTGGAGAAGGAGCACGGGGTCTCCACCAACACCCTGGAGTTGTTCAGGGAGAGGTGGGCACCGCAGGGAGTGGAGTGCATTATTTCCCCCTCCAACTCTATTTTGATTTAACTCCTGCCTTCCCTTTCACTGTTTGATCACACAGCATTGCCCATTGATGAGAAGGGCACTGCTTGTCCCTTTTGTGAAGGGCACTGCTTGTCATTGGCCACTCAGGTGTTTTCCTATCTTGGTGGTGGAAATTGAATAAAGATTAGTGCACCTTGTGTCTCACACCTGCACACACATGGGTGCTGGGGAAAAAAAGATAAACAGGAGGGCCAGAGGTTCTAAAAAAAAAGGAGTTCTTTCCCCCTCCAATTCCATTTTGATTTAATCCCTACCCTCCCCCTTCAGTCTTTGATCACACAGCATTGCCCTTTGATGTGAAGGGCATGCTTGTCGCTGGCCACTCGGGTGTTTCCTTTCTTCCTGGTGGTGGAAATTGAATAAAGATTTGTACACCTTGTGTCTCTCACTGTGTGTCACACCTGCACACACACAACATGGGTGCTAGGGAAAAAATAAGCACTACTGGTAGTGTGGGGGTTAATTTAAAAAAAGAGTTCTGCTAACTCTTAGGAAGCTGGATCAGTGTCAAGCTCTCTCTACATGTAAATAAAGGATGACTGGTTCCTGGCCTCTGGAGTTACTTCATCATTCCTATCCCCTGAATCAATCAATTTCAAAATGGTTATCATTTTCTATACTTGAAGTTCAAACTCTTCATCACTCCAGCTCCCAACCTTCCCTTTTTCTCTGTAAACTTGAAGCACTTCATTTATAATTTTCTGTTTGGAATTTGTTGTCGATGTTGATTTGGACCCAAAGCTGATCCGGTCCTAGCTCTTTGGGAGAGCTGAATCACTAAAGACATTCTTTTACTCATTGGTTCTCATAGGCCTGCGTTTCAATCTCTGCCCTTTTGATAGTTGTCAGAAATAATTTCTCCTTATTTACTCAGTACAACCATTTGTGATTTTGAAGACTTCTGTCAAATCTTCCCTTAATGTTCACTGCTCTGAAGAATAATCCAGTTTCACCAGGCTTTGTGTCAATTAAGTACATTTACTTTTTCCTCTATATCAGTTCATTATATTCTAAGTAAAAGTAACATTTCATTCCTTATAAAAGCAAAAATCTGTAGATGCTGAAAATAATACAAAAGTAGGTCAGGCAGCACCTGCAGATAGAGAAACAGGATTAATATTATGTTTCCAACTTAGGTGCCCTCTGTAATGTATGACTGCTGCTGGTTGTCCTTGCTCTTGGTAACCTCTGATCCCGGAAGCTCATCCGGATGGTGACGTTGTTCAAGACATGGCGATGGCGCGTTTGTTTGTTGTCTGGAGCTGGACATTTCTTATCTGCATGTTGTTGTCGACGTCGGTTCAAGGCCGAATTCATCGCCTGATCCTAAAGGTAAAGGCTGAGGCATTGAAATTTGGGAAATTGTGCTTATTTTCCCCTGGAATGACTTCTCGACTGGTGGTGGGAATGGGTTTAAATGACGGATCGAGCCTGACATCTGGACGATTCACCTCGGTTGGAGGCCGCCTTTTATTACATTTGTCTTTTTCTTCTGTGGTTTAACAACTAAAGAGTTATGTTTCCTCCTTGTACAAAGCACCCTGTGCGACACTTACTGAATTTCATTAGAATACTTACGTATTCATTGTAGTAATTGCGTTCTTTTTGATGAGTGTTTCGCCCCCCCACTAAATCTTCAGTTCCGTTGCACCGATGCAGATCACCTTGTTACCTTGCCGTCTACCTATACTCACCATTGGAGGCCAAAACAACAAATGCCAGAGAAGCCCGTGAGTTTGCAACACTGCAAGCCCATCCTAACCCAATTATCAAGCATGCACATTTGCAGTACATGTAAATTATGTAACATATGGTTACATGTATTGCATGTAGCTAATTCTTTGATGGTGGAAATAAAATCCAAATGTCTTCAAAATTGGCAACTGTCAGTGGTAGATTGTACGGACATCCTTGGATACAATGAATTGTCAACATTTCTTTCTCTAACCTATGCACACGTGCAGTCTTGTTCTTTTCAGGTTAGATACTAGAGATAAATTTTATGTGAGATATGATTATTTAGATGTAAAGCTGATAATTCTTCCAAGAGATAGGAAAAAGTATTTTCCTCGGAACATGTTAACTGTATAATTGTGTAGATTATATAGAGTATTCACAGGATTAATTAATGAATTTTACTTCATAATCTCCAAAAGCTGACTCAATATTTTAATAGGTCAGCATCTCATTGAGAAAATAAGCAAAAGGATTTAAATGCTAGTGTTCACTCTCGAATTTGTGAATTGTATTTATGGCTGCTTGTAATTTTCACACAAATGTGCAGTGCTATTTACCATATTTGTTTGTACACTATCAACTTCAGCTATGTAGAACTGTCAACAGGCATATAATTTGTTGTCGAGAGTGTGGTGCTGGAAAAGCACAGCAGGTCAGGCAGCATCTGAGGAGCAGGAGAACCAACATTTTGGGCAAAAGCTCATATCCTTAGAATAGAAGTGCAGTAGGAGTATACTTAGGGAAATCAGGAGGGCAAAAAGGGAACGTGAGATAGTTTTGGCAAATAGGTTAAGGAGAATCCAAAAGGTTTTTACAAATACATTAAGGGCACCAGGGTAACCAGGAAGCGAATAGGGCCCTTCAAAGGTCAGCAAGTCAACCTTTGTGTGCAGCTGCAGGAGATGGGGGAAATACTAAATGAGTATTTTGCATCAGTATTTACTGTGGAGAAGGACATGGAAGATTATAAAATGTGTGGAAATAGATGTGACATCTTGAAAAATATCCAAATTACAGAGGAGGAAGTGCTGGATGTCTTGAAATGCATAAAAGTGGCTAAATCCCCAGGACCTGATCAGGTGTACCCTAGAACTCTGTTGGAAGCTAGGGAAGTGATTGCTGGGCCCCTTTCTGAGGCATTTGTATCATTGATAGTCACAGGTGAGATGCCAGAAGCCTGGAGGTTGGCTAATATGGTACCATTGTTTAAGAAAGGTGATAAGGACAAGCCAGACAATTATAGGCTGGTGAGCCTGACGTCGGTTGTGGGCAAATTGTTGGAGGAAATCCTGAGGGACAGGATTTACAATATTTGGAAAGGCAAGACTATTTGATTAGGGATAGTCAATATGGCTTTGTGCGTGGGAAAGCATGTCTCACAAACTTAAAGTTTTTTTGAAAAAGTAACAAAGAGGATTGATGAGAGCAGAGTGGTGGTCGTGATCTGTATGGACTTCAGTAAAGCGTTCGACAAAGTTCCCCATGGGAAACTGGTGAGCAAGGTTAGATCTCGTGGAATACAGGGAAAACTAGCCATTTGGATACAGAACTGGCTGAAAGGTAGACGACAGAGGGTGTTGGTGGAGGGTTGTTTTTCAGACTGGAGGCCTGTGACCAGTGGAGTGCCACAAGGATCGGTGTTGGGTCCGCTATTTTCCGTCATTTATATAAATGATTTGAATATGAACATAGGAGGTGTAATTAGTAAGTTTTCAGATGACACCAAAATTGAAGGTGTAGTGAACAGTGAAGAAGGTTATGATTCAACGGGATCTTGATCAGATGGGCCAGCGGGCTGAGGAGTGGCAGATGGAGTTCATTTGAGATAAATGCGAGGTGCTGAATTTTGGGACAGCAAATCTTGGTAGAACTTATACACTTAATGGGAAGGTCCTGGAGAGTGTTGCTGAACAAAGAGACCTTGGAGTGCAGGTTCATAGCTCTTTGAAAGTGGAGTCACAGGTAGATAGGTTAGTGAAGAAGGTGTTTGGTATGCTTTCCCTTATTGGTCAGATCACTGAGTATAGCAGTTGGGAGGTCATGTTGCAGCTGTGCAGGGCGTTGGTTAGGCCACTCTTGGAATATTGCATGCAGTTCTGGCCTCCTTCCTATCGGAAGGATGTTGTGAAACTTGAAAGGGTTCAGAAAAGATTTACAAGTATGTTGCCAGGGTTGGAGGATTTGAATAGACTGGGGCTGTTTTCCCTGGAGTGTCAAATGCTGAGGAGTGACCTCATAGAGGTTTATAAAATCATGAGGGGCATGGATAGGGTAAATGGACAAGGTCTTTTCCCTGAGGTGGGGGAGTCCAGAACAAGAGGGCATAGGTTTAGGGTGAGAGGGGGAAGATATAAAAGAGACCTAAGGGGCAGCTTTTTCACGCAGTGGGTGGTACGTGTATGGAATGAGCTGCCAGAGGATGTGGTGGAGGCTAGTACAATTGCAACATTTAAAAGGCATCTGATGGGTATATGAATAGGAAGGGTATAGATGGATATGGGTCAAATGCTGGCAAATAGGAGTAGATTAGGTTGGGATATCTGGTTGGCATTGACACGTTGAACCGAAGGGTCTGTTTCCGTTCTGTACATCTCTATGACTGTCAGGAATTCAGCCTTTTGCCTGAAACATTGATTCTGCTGCTCCTCAGATTCTGCCTGACCTACTGTGCTTTTCCAGCACCACACTCTCGACTCCAGTCTCCAGCATCTGCAGTCCTCCCTTTCTCCTGTATAATTTGTTGTTTTAAACTTGTTTTTTGACTTCAAGTAACATTTTGAATTGGAAATTATCGATGTGGAGAACTGTTATTTAAGGCTTCTTCCACTGTAAGTGAGGTGCAAAAGAATTTGAGGAACTAAGAAAATCACGGAAAAACAAATTGTGTTCGCGTAGCCCCATAAACAAGAAAATTTCTATGCTGCAGAGCAGAAGTGTGAGGAAAGAAAATGGATATTGAATGAAAAGCGATGATTAAAGGTGATCAAAAATAAGTAAATGAGAGTGTTTCAGGAATGTTATAAAGTTGAAGAGAGAGAGAGGTGGAGGGAGATGAGGGACAAATTTTCAGAACGTGATGGCAACTGAAAGCAGGTTTACTAGTGATGAAGCGAAGGACGAAATAGTGCACAGAAAATGGACTTCGAAAAATTATGTCTGTTTTCTAGGCATAAATGAGGTAAGAGATGGAAACGGTCGGGCATTGTCGGGATCGGAAAAATTGCTGAACATTGGAAGTTTGTACTGGAAGATTGTAAGTGTAGTAGATCGATTAAAGTGGATGAGATGAATGAACTAATCCATGTAGGTCTTTAAATTTCAGTTGTTGACTGAGTTATGTTAACTTTGCCAGTTGCACTCAATTATTGGTTGTTCTGCTCCTTGATAGGGCCATCTAGCATCATTGGTTTATTCTTAACATATATTTTAAGAGGCAGAATTGTAGTTATGGTCTTACATTAGTCCTTTAATTTGTGTGTAAATTAAACATTTAGAATAATTGAGGAATACCATTCGGTGTTTCCTGATTTTGAACAGGATATTTATGCAAGAAAACTTGCTGAAGTTGACTAAGTCTGAAGGTAATCAAACTGACCATGAAGAAATATTTTGCGTTTTTTCCTTTATTCAAATAAAATAGCTCAGGTTGCTAGAACTTACAAGTTCCTTCTGTTTGAAGTGAAAGACGTTGAGGATTTTATCACATTCATATTTATGCAATGGAAGTCTATTATTAATGTACACACTTGATGGGCAAGGTTGGACCAGTTGGTCCAACGAAAGCTGCCCCAGGCCATGATTGCTAACCTTCCTCCATTCTTTTCCTGCACACTGGTAAATCATTATAAAAGGCAGAAACAAGAGGGAAAAAATAGACAGGAATGATAAAATTGTCTGGGAAATTCTACTGTCCGTGGCCGCAATTTAAAATCAGCCTAGGAAGTTACATGCAGCTAGTGTTACTTATGAAGACACTCATCATTTATAAGTTGAGATATCTGTTCCACTCAAAACCTGTTGATGTCCCCATTGTAATCCAGAGTCAAAGCCCAACATACCAGCAAGAGTTGTATTCCACAGGGTCGCTACTCTCTGGGAGGAGAAATACCTAACATCTGGTACCTTCCTACTGTTGGGTAGTTTGCACTCATGTCCCAAATTCTTTCACAGTCTACTAAACTGCTATTGTCAATGAAAAGGGATGCTAAGATGCTAAATTTTACTCAGTGACAGTGAAGGGAAAGTAATATAATTCCAAATGTGATATTTGACTTGGAAGAGGAACATGCAGATGGTGATATTCTCATGTATTGGCTGTTCCTTCTCAGTGCTAGTGATTGCAGGTTTGGAAAGTGTTTATTTGTTCATAAGATACAGGAGCAGAATTAGGTCATTTGATCCATTGAGTCTGCTCTGCCATTCGATCGTGGCTGATATGCTCCTCACCCCCATTTTCCTGGCTTCTGTCTGTACTCCTTCAACTCATTACCAATTAAAAATCTGCCTAATTCCTCCTTAAATTTACTCACTGTCCCAGCATCTAACTACTTTGGGTAGCGAATTCCACAGACACTCAACTGTTTGGGTGAAGTAGTTTCTCCTCAACTCTATAGCATCTACTCCACCTCTATTTCATCCACACCTTTTATCATCTTGAATACCCCTTGATTTTCCCTCATTCTTCTAAATTCCAGAGATTGTGGGCCGAAACTGTTCAACCTCACTTCATACAACAAACCCCTCATCTCTGCAATCAATCTAATGTTGTCTAAGGGGCTTTGATGAATTGTTGCAATGTATCATGTAGATAGTACATACTGATGTTACTGTGTGTCAGTGATGTATGAAATGAATGTTGAAGATGTTAAATGAGGTTTCAATCAAGCAGCTGCTTTTTCATAATGGTGTTGAGCTTCTTGAATATTATTGGAACAACACTCATCCAGGCATGCCCTCTTTTGTAGCCCTCTTGCAGCTCCGAATCACTGCAGTAAAGTAAACAGAATAGTTGATTAATGTTATGATTTATTGAATTTTATAGTGTAGAATGAGATCATTCAGCATTTATGCTTGTTGGATCCCTGAAAAATCTGTCCATTAATTCCCGCTAACTTTTTTCAAGACACCAAATACTAATTCACTGGCCTTTTAATATAGAAAGGTTTTTGTTTAGTTATATGTCATCTGTAAAATTTGATGTTTTATTTTTGAGCAGTGATTCTGGTACTCACCCCTAGGTTGTTACTTTTATTCATTCATGGGATGGGGATGTCGCTGGCTAGGGCAGCATTTATTCCCATCCATAGTTGTCCAGAGGGCAGTTAAGAGTCGACCACATTGTTCTGGGTCTGGAGTCACAGGTAGGCCAAATCAGGCAAGGATGGCTATATCCCTCCTTAAAGGACGTGAGTGAACCAGATGGGTTTTTTATGACAATCAACAATAGATTCAATATTATCATTTAAGACTTTTAATTCCAGATTTTTTTATTGAATTCAAATTCCTCCATCTGTTGTGGCAGGATTTGAACCCGGGGCCCCAAACATTACCTGGATCTGTGGATTAACAGTCCAGTGATAATACTAGTAGGCCATTTCCTCCCTGTAAATATTTACCAATATTTAAACTACTTTAGAAAAGTTACATTTGCTTCCCTTTAAACAACTCTTCATCAGTGTTGCTACAGTCCTTTCAAAAGGGGATGCCTTAATTTGACCAACATGTCTCTTATTTTGGTTATTGTCAGGTGCCTTTTCAAAACCTATATGCATCATGTCCATTATTTAACCAGTTACCATTATTATATAATGTTTAGAATTTAGGAAAAATCTTTGGCTCCTCTTTTAATTAATGTGGATCTTTATAAGTATTAATTATATCCTGTATTATGGCTTTTAAAAGCCTAACACTGGAGATAGCTGAAACTTTATTGCTGGAACAGCACAGCAGGTCAGGCAGCATCTAGGGAACAGAAGATTCGACGTTTCGGGCACATGCCCTTCTTCAGGAATCATTCCTGAAGAAGGAGAGGAGATGACCTGGGGTGTGCAGTGAGAGAGGGACTCACTGAAATCTTTATAGAGAGAGGCAGAGAGCTTCTTCAAGGAAGGCATCCTTGTAAGAGGATTCGCAGTAGGTTGAAATCTTCGAGGAGAAAGTGAGGTCTGCAGATGCTGGAGATCAAAGTTGAAACTTTATTGCTGGAACAGCACAGCAGGTCAGGCAGCATCCAGGAA
>NC_057739.1:36875489-36905391 GCF_004010195.1 Chiloscyllium plagiosum | reverse complement strand
AGCTATGAACCTGCACTCCAAGGTCTCTTTGTTCAGCAACACTCCCTAGGACCTTACCATTAAGTGTGTAAGTCCTGCTAAGATTTGCTTTCCCAAAATGCAGCGCCCTGCATTTATCTGAATTAAACTCCATCTGCCACTTCCCAGCCCATTGGCCCATCTGGTCCAGATCCTGTTGTAATCTGAGGTAACTCTCTTCGCTGTCCACGACACCTCCAATTTTGGTGTCATCTGCAAACTTACTAACTGTACCTCTTATGTTCGCATCCAAATCATTATGTAAATGACAAAAAGCAGAGGACCCAGCACCGATCCTTGTGGCACTCCACTGGTCACAGGCCTCCAGTCTGAAAAACAACACTCTACCACCACCCTCTGTCTTCTACCTTTGAACCAATTCTGTATCCAAATGGCTAGTTCTCCCCGTATTCCATAAGATCTAACCTTGCTAATCAGTCTCCCATGGGGAACCTTGTCGAATGCCTTACTGAAGTCCATGTAGATCACATCTACTGCTCCGCCCTCTTCAGTCCTCTTTATTACTTCCTCAAAAAATCAAGTTTGTGAGACATGACTTCGCAGGCACAAAGTGTGAGAGATTTGATTATATAGTATGGCACACTATGATGTGGAGACACAGGGAGAATGTGCAAACTCCACACAGACAGTCGCTCAAGGCTGGAATTGAACCTGGGACCCTGGTGCTGTGAGGCAGCAGTGCTTACCACTGATCAGTTGACTATCCCTAATCAGTCCTTGCTTTTCCAAATACATCCTGTCCCTCAGGATTCCCTCCAACAATTTGCCCACCATGGAGGTCAGGCTCACCGGTCTATAGTTCCCTGGCTTGTCTTTACCGCCTTTTTTAAACAGTGGCACCACGTTTGCCAACCTCCAGTCTTCCGGCACCTCACCTGTTATGTCTCCAAAATTAAATGTTTATCTTCCTCTTAACAACCATTCCTTGTGAATTGGAAATTGAGTACAGCTTAGTTCCATATTGCTGTCATTCTTCTACCCATTCCCAGAAAAGGTCAATCAATTTACACATCTAACTCATAGAAGAAAAGTGCATTTAGGAGTGGATGAGATAGGAGGAGCGGGGGTTCCCATTTTAACTCTGTAGACTACTGGTTTTCTTCTTACGTTGTAGTGTTAGTCAGTCAGCATTTGAAAAATTATAGATTTGCTGTGTGAGAGATTTGATTATATAGTATGGCACACTATGATGTGGAGACACAGGGAGAATGTGCAAACTCCACACAGACAGTCGCTCAAGGCTGGAATTGAACCTGGGACCCTGGTGCTGTGAGGCAGCAGTGCTTACCACTGAGCCGTGTCCTCGAGTCGTAATATCTGGATTACTCCCGGTGCTATGAGCTAGTGAGGGCAGGAATAGGAGAATTGAGCAGATGAATGCATGGTTGAGGAGCTGGTGTATGGAAGAAGGATTCACATTTTTGGATTATTGGAATCTCTTTTGGGGTAGAAGTGACCTGTACAAGAAGGACAGATTGCACCTAAATTGGAAGGGGTATACGGAGCATTGGTGAAACCACATCTGGAGAATTGTGTACAGTATTGATCTATTTTATTAAAGAAGAATGTAAATGCTGTGAGATATTGTATTCTAGGTCCCTTCACTAACCTACTCACAAGCACTTTACATTTCCCAATCATAAGCGCTTTATGTTTCTTCATTCATAACTCCTTTATTAACTCACTCATAAGTGAACACTCTGTTCCTGTTTCATTAATTCATAACTCCCTACTATAACACAGCTTTATTCATTCGTAAAACAATGGTTCTGTAATATATTTTACTATCATCAGATAGAACAAATTAAAACGACCTTTCTAATCAAGACAACACTTTCAAACCCATCACTGCATTATCAGCCTTGTTACAAGCAGTGTTTAGGCCTATTTATCTCTGAATAAGTGTAGTATATTCAGACGAATACCATCCCCGCCATCATGTCTCCACAAAAGATTATAATATTTATCAGCCCTTGCCAACTGTCCCTTGGACCTGAAACACTAAACAGTCTTCTCAATCAGTATGTGATTGTTAAATACCTTTTATCTGGGCTGCTATCCCTTTAAGAAACTGACTGTCAAAACAGCGCTTCTGTGAAATTGCATGAAAGAATGAAACTCACATCGGCAATTAGTAAACCAATCTCACAAACCAGCTACGGTAATCAGTTTAATATCCTTGATTCTTTTATTACATGCAGGTACAATTTCTAACTTATTTAGAGCATATAGGCCTGGTATTTTTTTAACTAACGTTTACTAACTTAAAAGACAAAAGGACTAACATCTCTTAATTATGCAGGCACACTGGACAGACACTCTTAATCTTATCAGGAGTAGCAGCCAGCGGTCAGCCCATGTTTTAACACATCTTCTGTTTCCTAGGGCAGAAGTCCCTCAAACCTTTGTGTACTATAGATCAAACAATGTAACACCATAGTAATGGAATTTTAAATATCTAAGAACTGTGTATAACGAGGCTATTGTAAGAACTGTACTTCGGGATTCTATTGCCGCCTCAAACTTGTGCTACTGTGACTATTGAATGAAGAGGCTATTTTTGGCATTCATCAATTTCGGTTGTTATTTGAACATGATCTCACAATGTATTGGAAGCAGTTTAGAGAAAGTTTACTCGACCTGGAATGAGTGAGTCGCCTTATGATAAAAGATTGTATCTGCTGGAGTTTGAAAACATAAAAGGTGACTTGACTGAAACATATGAGAGAGATTCTGACTGGAGATAGATTTAGAAAGGAGATTTGGATTTGTGGGAGACTGTAGAACTGGAGTCACTGTTTTAAAAAGCAGGGGTCCCCCAGAGCATCATGAGTCTTTGAAATTCTCTTCTTCAAAACTTGGTGAAAGCTAAATCCATGAATATTTTAAGGCAGAAGTAAATAGATAGGATGAAAGGTTTTTGGGTATAGGCAGAATTGTGGAATATTTGGATCAACCATGATCTTAGTGATTGACAGAGCAGGTCATAGAGGCTGAGTGGCCTTCCTCTCTGATTCATTTGTTTGTATAAATTTCCCCTGCTGACTTCAAAGGGAAATTCCACTTGTATATGAAAACCCCAAGCCATTAAACAACTGCATGTTAAAATCAAGATTCATCTGGGTCTCCTCCAACATGTTAATTTCAGAAATTCTGAGTTATGGAGTTCTTTATCCCTCTTTTTGTTTTCCTTTTTTCAGACAATCCCCCAACTCTTGGATATTTTCTATTTTAGGATTAGTGGTGCTGGAAGAGCACAGCAGTTCAGGCAGCATCCAAGGAGCTTCGAAATCGACATTTCGGGCAAAGGCCCTTCATCCTGATGAAGGGCTTTTGCCCGAAACATCGATTTCGAAGCTCCTTGGATGCTGCCTGAACTGCTGTGCTCTTCCAGCACCACTAATCCAGAATCTGGTTTCCAGCATCTGCAGTCATTGTTTTTACCTCTCTATTTTCTATTTTACTCAATCTTCTAAAAGCCTCGATTGAACCTGGGTCCAAAGCTCTCAGTCAGTGCATTCGAGATGTAACTATCTACTGAGTGAATATATTATAAGAAGAACTAGGAAAGGACATATACCCTGAATGTAGAAAATGCAGAATAGATTTATTGAGAAAACAAGTGGGTTCAGATGTGCAAGTCTTTAAATCCAGGCAGATAAGTAGGTTAAGCTGTATTTTTTTTAAAAGTGAGATTCTAGGTTTTGAAAATAGTGGTATAGTTCACAAGAGTAAAAGACAAGCCTACATGAGATTGAATAGGGCACGGTTTTGAGCACTTTACTTGAGGAAGATGTATGAAGATTGGAAGTTTGACATTGAAGGGATGAGTTTAGTTATAAGGAGGGACTAGAGCAACTCAGACTATTTCGTTGAAAAAAGGGCAATTTAGACAAGACCTACTAGCTATTCAAAACAGAAATTTTCAAAAAAATGAGGAAAGCTATTTCCAATGGTTGGCAACTGGGCACTAGACAGGAGTTTTAAGATCATCATTAAAACGATAAGAGAGATGTTATGATACGTAATGCACAGCAAACAACTGGAAGAAGAGTCCCTAAAAGCTTTTAAAGATGATGGATCAATATTTTGAAAAATTAACATGTTTAACAGTAAGGGAAAAGACTAATGGAATCAACTAAGTACCGTGTTTTCTCTTACAACTAGTATAGACTTGATTGGACTAGAACCTGTTCTCTAAATTTAGTCTTCTAATTTTGGCAAATATTGCTGTTGATTACAGAATATTTGTTTCTTTTTACAGGATGATATTAGGCAAAAGATCCATTTAAACACATTTGGTTTCTTCAAGAATGGAAATATGACTGTGGAAATGACCAGTTTGACATCAAAAGAGGTTGACTTCAAAACTGTTGATACCTCCGCAGTAAGTTCAGTATCTATCATCAGGTATTTTTCACTTTCTTGTTATACAGAGGAACCTTGATTATCCAAAGGACACGGGCGATCGGTATTTAGTTCAGTTAATCGAATTCCAGGTAATTGAATTTCAGATAATCGAGATTCCTCTGTAATGCTAATTTCTTTGTGAAGAGGAAAGTGATGCTTCAGTATAGATTATTTTACCTGCAGTAATGTTTGATTTACTCTGAATAATTTACTACTATTACTATGCACGTTCTCCTTACAATAGATTCTGGTCTCTTCTATGCTTTGAAGTAGGGAGATGGTATAGTTGCTCCATTAATAGTGCAGTTCATCAATGCTAAACATTGTGATTGTGTCTTCAAAAAGGATGTAAATATATTTTGTGGCTAAAGTGATCAAAGAATATTGGGGGAGGGTTGGATTAGATTATTGAGCTAGATGATCAACCATGATCATATTGAATGGTGGAGCAGGCTCAAAGGGTCAATTGGCCTACCCCAACTCCTAGTTAGATTTCTGTATGTACTCCAGCCCTACTATTGACGCAGAGGAGATTGTGAAATTCTGGCATCTCTGTTTTGTTGGTTTGCGACAAGGCATCAACAGTAGAAATCTTCATTTGATTGATTATTGCCAGTTGTTCGTGAATCTGAAAAATGAAATTTTTTCTGTTTGTTTTTTCTTTGGAATACATATGACAGATGATGGCTTTGCTGTGAAATGCGCTATTTTATCATCCATGATATGGATCCCAGAGGGTCCAATGGTATTAAGGCATAGATTTTAGATAAAACAAGCCTGTGCCTTTAAGACACTTGTGTGACATCATGACTTGTGATGTTCCATTGTAAAGAGACTTGCCTTTTCCCTGCATAATGGAATTAGTTTGTGTAATATGCAATAATATTATTAAGCATGGAACCCAGTCTTTGTGTGCAAGTCTGTGATATCATAGCCATGTAGCTAATTAGTAAGACTCTGTCTCAGCAAGAACACAACATTTTTCTCTCTCTTGGCATACCGTCAGAATTTCTTTGTTTATCTATTTTCTCTCTGTTTGTGCATCATCTCCATGTCTCTACACAGTTCCCCAGTCCATCGGTGTAAATATCACTCTTTCCCAGCTATTTTCAGTTCTGGCAAATGGTCACTGGACTTCAAACGATGACTCTGGTTTTCTCTCTGCAGATACTGCCAGACATGCTAACTTTCTCCAGCACTTCATTTTTAGTGTCACTGCCAGTGGTTACTAAGACACAGCTATATTAATAATATTGCTAGAAGTCACTGAGACCACTAAACAATTTTAGAACACTAGAAACCAATGAAAGACTGCTAAATTCACATTGTCAAGCGGTGTCGCCAGAGACTGCTGGAAGTCTGCTGTGCTGACATGGTGTCACCTGCGGTAATTTTCATTGTGTTAAATAAACATAGTTCCATTAGAGAGCGCTGTGAAATTTCTAAAGTGACATTCAGCAGGGGCACTCTGACTCTGCTAAACTAATGTAATATCACTGAGAGCACTCAGACTCTGCTAAAAACTTACGTGATGTCACCAGGATAAGCCCTGACTGTGCTAAACTAATAGTGAGATTACTAAACTAATAGTGTCACCAAAGACCACTGTGAGACTGCTAAATAATGTAGCGTCACCAGAGAGCGCTGTGAGACTGCTAAATAATGCACTGTCACCAGAGAGCACTGTGAGACTGCTTAAACTGGTGCAGTGTCACCAGGGGGCACTCTGACCCTGTTAAAGTAACTGTGCCACCAGTGGCCAGACATTGCAGTGACAGTAAGAAACAAATACGCTTTTGGGGATATGTTTGTATTAATTTTTATTTTAATTATAGCATTATTGTTTGCAGAAATCACTTGCCATACTTTATTCAGTTTTAAAATTCCTAAGTTGGAATGGTTATATTTTCTATTTATGCAACACAAACTATATAACAGTCCAAATTTACCAGGATGACTCCAAGAGTATGGGAGTTCAAATTTGATAGAACTATTCAAATTCATAATAGTTTCAATAAGATTAAATAAAGAAAAACAACTTCTAGGGAATGGAAGCGTGAGGAAGCAGAAAACACGGATTTAAAATGGGAGCAAAAGATCCAGAGGTAACGTTAAGAAAATATTTTTACATTGCAATTTGTGAGTGGGATGTACTCCCAGAAAGCAATATTGAAACAAATTTAATGGTAGCACTCCAAAGAATCAGATAAATACATTAAGGTGAAAAATATTAGAGGCCTATGTGAAAAAAAAGTGTAGTAGAGCTATACTGTTTGGATGGTTCAACCAAGCAGGCAAAATGGGCTAAATGGTCCTTTGTGCTGTATTAGCCCAAGATCCTATGATTTTATCATTACTAAGGTGTTCAGAGGAGTGAAAAAAAATATACCATAGCTACAGGGCTAGAACATTGTCATAAAACCTATTTCTTACAAGCATTCAGCAGGGTAGACATTAACACTCTGCCTCCCTCAATCAGCACCATAGCTGCGTTGTATGTGAATTGTAACCATTCAAGAAGGGAGCTTATTGCCACTTCTCAAGGACAAAATATGGTTGGGCAGCAAATTCTGGCCTTGCTACTCAAAACTAATTATTTCACAAAAATGTAATGTGACACTAATAGAATAGTTCAGCTTGATAAATTTGAATATCTGCTGGAGTTATCAGCATGGATTCAAATGAAGAATATCCTGCTTGACATTATCAATAAATGTCTTGAGTTAGTAACCACCTAATTAGGCTTTGAATAAACTTGTACCATTATTTGACCATTGTCAAACCAACTGAAAACACCTGCATTTAAGATTTTTGTATGCATATAGTGTTTCTGACGTGACAAAAACACGACGGACATGAATTTGTATTTGCAATATTGCTGGATTCCAAATTGTTTAAATTGATTTTCATTAATGTTGGATATCCTTTAAAACTTTGAGATATTCAAGCCTAAGATGAATATTTAATATTAAAAGAAAGATCACGGTCCTATTGAGAAAAGAATTTCAGGAGCTCGTTGAGTATCCTGGCCAGAATGTATCCCTCAGCTACACTAAAACATATCGAGTAGAATCAATCAATTGTTCTGTTTGGCTTTTTGTAGAATATTGCAGTGTGTTAAATGGGCATTTCATTTATATACATAATGACATTGTCAATATTTCAAAAGTAATTCATTGTCTGCGAAGCATTTTGCTATGTTCTAAAGTGCCCAAGTCACTATATAAATTCAAAGTTTGTGCGAAGATTTGTAGCTCGGGTGCTCGTTGTTGTGGTTCTGTTCGCCAAGCTGGAAGTTTTTGTTGCAAATGTTTCGTCCCCTGGCTAGGCGACATCATCAGTGCTTGGGAGCCTCCTGCAAACATCAAAGAAGCGTTTCGCAGGAGGCTCCCAAGCACTGATGATGTCGCCTAGCCAGGGGACGAAACATTTGCAACAAAAACTTCCAGCTCGGCGAACAGAATCACTATATAAATGCAAGTATTTTTACTTTAAAATAACCCATTAATTTTTTTTCTGTGTTATTCGTTTATCTCAGCTGGGCCTTAGTTTGGACAAAACCAAAAATGATGGCTTCTCATCCTATTTGGTAAGTTGGCTTATTTACCATCAGATTTGCAATTCATTTTTTTTTCCCATGGAAAGTTTCATCAGCAAGTCTCATGTCATGCCCACAATGGTAATTTTTGCTATGAGATCCATTTGAGCAGATAACTGAACTTTGGAGGCATCACAGTTCAGCTGTCTTCCCTCAATGTCCACAGATGTACTCTTGACTAGGATTCACTACATATTTAGCTGTAACAGCAGTCTCAAATGGATGTTCCCCTTCCTTAAATCAGGGGCACTGAAACCACTTGCAGCAGCCCATGTGTGGTGTTGACTGTGATTGGTCAGACCAATATAGAAACTGCCTTTAACCACAAAGGTAGTAGTTTAAGGTTTGGAGCTAGAGACTGGATTCATTTACCACAACCTTTTGAATGGGCCACCTTTGAATAAAATGTCTTCTGATCAATGCATCATTTCTCTTGCCATTTTTAAAAAGAAAAATATGAATTACCTCTTAAAGTGACAATATATTTTCACCCTTGACTCAGAAGGACCATTTTTAATGATGTCTTTGTGAAAATTTCTAGCCATACCTGGAAGCCTACCCATCCTCTCTCAGGTGATGATCTGTGAATCAGTTTCTCCTCACCATTTAATATCTAATTAATGTTATTCACATTCCAATCAGCTACACAGCCCAGCCAGATTCATGTCTGACTTCTGCATGAATCTCATATTAGACTCTGCAAATGTAGGTGAAAAATTTTAACCTGCATAAACCTGGCCTCCAGATGGAGCATCTGTGTGAATGCAAAGAGAACAGGGATTGCAGTTTATCAAAACTGTCATAATTCAAGTTCAAGAACCCATTTAAAAAAGCTGCTTTTTATCCTCCAGTGATTTTATTTTAACAGGAAGAAGATATTGATTTTTGCTTCTTGAAGAAAAAGCCTCCAAATAATATACCTATTACACTCTTCCTTATTGACTTTGGAAAACTTCAGTGAGTAAACATCAAACAAATTCCCATTGGAATCTTCAGCTGATGCTTGTTCCTTCATATTCCACTAATACCTGTTATTGATTCCCAGAGTTAAAGTTCTGACATCTGGAAACAATCAGCCAACAATCAATGTTGGAACTGCAGGAAGCCAACCAGTCAAGGATAAAAGCAGCAAGACAGATGTGAAATCACAGAGTGAGTCTAAGAAAGTGGGAGAACTCCAAAAAAAGAATGAAACCATAAAACAGTCTGAGCAAGTGCAAAAGGGTAAGCAGTTTCAGTATATGTTTACTTTGGCTGTTTCAGTAGTGGTTAAATATGGGCAACAGTTAGCAAATACGGGCAAGAAAAATGTTATTAATCATGTCAACCCTGTCTAACCACTCACCCAAGCCTGTCTCCCACAAGATATGCTCCTGCACTCTGTTAATTACTCTGAGGACATCTGAAAATGAACTAACATGGCTCACCTGTTTGTCTCCTCCATATAAGTTGGGGAATATTGAAAGGTTCAAGTGCCTCCAAGTTTTGCACTAGGATTTCTGAAATTATAATATTGAAGGTCATTGTATTATAGGGTGCAATTTGTTTGACCAAATATCTTTTCTTTTCATGAGTCTTCATACTTTAGACACATGATAGATTGTGAAATTTCAGTGCAGTCATTATCAAAAATAATGCCTGTAATTTTCAGAGCTAAAGTTTGGTTGTATTTCACATTTTGATTTTATCATACAATTCTTAAAATAAGATACATAGGCACATTTAAGGGTATCTGCATCATTGACTGCATGCTGAGAACCATACTATGTTTCAGACTGGAATAATTTGCTCAGTTCTTGGGTTTACCACACCTCTGACATTGAGGGCAATATTTCACTTATTCTGTTAGGGTGTACCCAGTTAATTAGCAATGAAGCCCACTAAAGAGTGGAACTTCTGTTCAGGTTTTCATACAACGATTGCTCCCAGTTGCTTAAGTGCAATGCAGTTTGGTTTTTAGTGCACTATTGAAAGTGGAACATGGGAATAGAGATGGAAGAATAGCAATAAATGTCTCTGGCCAGTTTCTTGTAATTCTTGCTGTTAACCTCGTATACTGACAGTGAAGGATGAAATTCATAACAAATTTGGCTGATGAACATTTTCAGCTACATATTTGATTTAGTAATTAAAATAACTCAATATTTAACTTCTGGAACACTGGATTGACACATCTGTGATTTTGCATGATGCCATGGATATCCTGTGCGTTGAGTATTACACTTGGGATTTTTAAATAAACCCAATTCCCTTTTATTGAAAAGTTGGGTATAAAATCTGGATTAAGATTTTTGTTTTTAAAAAGCAAGAACTGATAAACTGTTCTTTTTACTGACAGAAAATGCAAGTGGTAATATTAATTTTCCCTTCACAGCAAAACCAAAATCTGGAAGTGCTGTTGAACCAAAGGTTAGTGAATGTACTGTTTTTTTTTTGCTGTATTACTTTTTATTTCTTTTGAAATGATGTAATATAAAACATTTTCCTTTAAGTAAATGATTGGTAGAGGGTTATTAGACATTGAACTTGGTTAGATATAATTGCAACACAAATTCTGGAACAACTGTACAGTTAAGGAGTCATAGTTGCCTGACACTTCTAACTTATACCATCTCTCAAACAAGGAAGGGGTGGCAAACTTAAGTTATTTTAAGTATCCTAAGGGCAGGCACAGAGAACTTAAGAGATTTTATAGTTATGGATTGAGTAAAGCATTAAAAGATTAAGTGGACAGAGGAGGAGGCGGCAACACAGTAATGGATATGAACATTGATGCTCACTGTCTAGGTTCAGGCAATTTCATTGAACTATGAGAGAGCAACTGCTGCAACATAAACTCCTTTCAGAGTACTGAAAGTGCCAGGAAAGTCTGATCATGGCAGAGTAAAGATAATCAATCATTACTATGGAACAAAAAGCATCACAAAGTAACTTCTTCTCTTTTAGGATGAAACTATTCCACTGCAGAAAAAAAATCTATCCTATTCATTCATGGTAAGTAGGATTTCAAAATTGTTCCTGCATGAGTTAGGTATTATATATACTGACTTAGAGGAGAAAGTGAGGTCTGCAGATGCTGGAGATCAGAGCTGGAAATGTGTTGCTGGAAAGGCGCAGCAGGTCAGGCAGCATCCAGGGAACAGGAGAATCGACATTTCGGGCATAAGCCCTTCTTCTTCCTGACCTGCTGCGCCTTTCCAGCAACACATTTCCAGCTATATACTGACTTACTCTAATTTTCAAATTGTCTAAACAACATGTTTTTCTTTTCTGCAGTTCTCACTTACTATTAACAGTGAAGAGGAGCAGGGACTTTACAGTCTGTACTTTCATAATTGCTACACTGATGAAAAGCCATCTCCGCAGTCTTTCCGGTTTGACATGGATGTGAGTATAAGGAAGTTGTCATTATTTTCTATGGAGCAAGGGAGCTGTTAGAAATATTGATGAAAATCATCAGTATTGGCTCAGACCAATTTTTTTTTCAACATTGTGAAAGCTTTAAGTGTGAGTTTGAAACTAAGTTCATTTCTATAACAGGAAAATTCTGCAAATATACAGAAGGTCAATGAGAACCTTCGAGAAAAAGCTTTGTGTTTCTGGTTCTCGTGCCCTAATTGGAAGTGTGTGCTGGAAATCAAGCCACACCTTTTCATTAATGGTCACAAATTTACAAATGAGCAATTGAGACACTAAGATGGTTAATTTGCCTGACTTTGCCCGCTGTCTAAGGTAAAAGAAACAGCAGCTTTCATTAATGACCAAGGAAACAAGAGGTATTTATTATCAAAAAATTTCTCCTTTTAAAAGTGGAAAAATAGCTTATTAATAAATGTGCAAACAAACTATACAAGCTTTAACTTTGAACATATGCATGTTAATTCATAAGTGTAACAGACAAGATGGACAGTTCTACAGAAGCATAGCTGGAGAAGCACGAGTTAAAAAAAGAACAAATTCTGAGGCTAAAGGGTAGATTAGGTGACTTGCTTCAGTTCTTTTGGCTTTTGTCAATTATATCACGTTGTTGACTAAGTGATTCTCCATTTTGTAGTTGATCAAGTAGACCTAAGTTTCTGCTTGAGATAGAAATGCTTCTTTTCAGAGTCTTTCAATGTGTGTCGTCTCCACTCTCAAAGAAAGAGAGAGCTGTCTTGAACTGCAGGCTTTTCAGAGGTCTGATTGCAATTGTCTTCCCTCAATTCTATGACAAACTGCAAATTGACTTCAAAGTTGTTGCTAGGCCATTGTTTTTAACCCAAAGACATTGTTACCAGCATGTGTTTCAAAAATATTAAATCCAGCTTCTACAAAAGTTGTATGACTTCGTGTAATGCAAGGATGTCTCTCTGCAATTGTACAGGACTTTGGGGAGATCACAGATGGAGTATTGTGTAGTTTTTGTCTCCTTATCTAAGAAAGTATGTAATAGCTATGGAAAGAGTGCAGCAGAGGTTTACCAGACTGATTTCTGGGATTGCAGGACTGATGTATGAAATGGGAATGGATCAGTTAGGACTATATTCACTTGAGTTAAGAAGAATGAAGGGGGTGGTGGGATCTCGCAGAAATATATAAAATTCAAACAAGACTAGACAGGGTAAAAACAGAGAATGTTCCCGATAACCTAAGAGTCTAAAACCAAGGTAATTGCCTAAGGACACAGGGTAGGCCATTTGGAATTAAGATGAGAAATTTCTTCACCCATAAAGTGATGAGCCTGTGGAATTCTTTACCACAGAATGCAGTTGAAGCTAAAACATTAAACGTTTTTAAGCACTAGATGTAGTTCTTAGGGCTCAAAAGCTCAAAAGCCATGAGGAGAAAGCAGGAATGGGATTCTGAATTGGATGATCATGACTATATTGAATTGCAGAGCAGACATGAATGCTCAAATGTCCTACTGCTGCTGCTCTTTTCTATATATTTTTCAATGTATGAATAAATGAACATCAGTTCAATTTTTTTTGTGTTGCAAAAGAAATCTGTTGATTCTCTGCAGCTCAATAGTGTCCAAATGTCCATTCCCACAGTTTATATTCCCAAGTAAAAATATGTGATGAGCTGACATGGTCTAAACTGTTGGAACTTGTGATTTTACAGTATTTTATCTTTTACTGTTAGATTTCTAACATTTACATTTTTAAGCTTCACATTATTTCTACTTAAGACATTTAAACTTACAATCACTCTTCTGCTGAGAATTCAGAGCAATGGAGGCCACTAGTCTTTTGCCTAAGAAGGCATTATTTGTACGTAACAGCTTTTTTGAATTACAATGTGCTTTCCTTCTCTATCATTTACACTTGTTGCAACCATCAGTTAACTTTGTGCTTGTTTCCTTTACTAATGTTCCCTGTATTACCTTTTTCTGCTGTGCATACCTCCAAGGTCATATGTGGCAGCAATTTCAGCAAGTGGAACCCAGAGAGTCAGCATGCATGGAACCGTCCAGGGACTGCATGGCCACACAGCTTAGAGGGAAATTTGTCTTCTTTAGATTTCTGCAATATCAAAAATTTCGGTTATGTGAAACACTTAAAAATAAAAAGATGCAACACAAAATCAAGTAACAAGCTTTGAAGAAAACCTAATTAACAATATTGCATGCAGTAAGCATTCATCACAAATCAGATGTTATATTTTGTCATAAGTGCAATATAATCTTTTTTGTAGATTACTTACAGTGTGGAAACAGGCCCTTCAGCCCAACAAGTCCACACTGACCCACTGAAGCGCGACCCACTGAAGCGCAACCCACCCATACCCCTGCATTTACCCCTTCACCTAACACTACGGGCAATTTAGCATGGCCAATTCACCTAACCTGCACATCTTTGGACTGTGGGAGGAAACCGGAGCACCCGGAGGAAACCCACGCAGACATGGGGAGAATGTGCAAACTCCACACAGTCAGTTGCCTGAGGCGGAAAACGAACCCAGGTCTCTGGCGCTGTGAGGCAGCAGTGCTAACCACTGTGCCACCGTGTCGCCCACAAAATGAACCAAAATTTTAAAATGAGTAGTGCTGCAAAGTTATAGCACCGTAAAACAATTGAAGTCTGAATAACCTAACAACAACAAGGTCTCCCATTCCTTGGTGAGGAACTGATCCACCTCTTAACAAGATAATGTGCATTATTTCGATGTTAGGCTCACCTGTGTTGCAACAGTCCTATTTGACCTCTAAGACCACAGCCTCACATCAATAATTAAAGTCATCACACCTGAAACCCCCTTCTGCAGTTAGGAATTCATCTATCTCTCTTTTAAACAGAACAGTTTATCATGGATATAACAGTGGTAAAGAACAAGGTGGAAGGAGCTAAAAGCAGAATGGCTAATGGTTTTAATGGTGTCTGCAGACATTTTACACTTTATTTAAGTTGATAGAGATTAACTGAGTGGCCAAGACAGACAGTTTCACAAAGGATGGGTGAGGTCATTGAGAAAATGGAATGCAAATCTTGTGGCAAATGCCCACTTGCACTCAAATCCAGAAATTGCACTTTGCTGGAAAGGACTTTCAGTGAGTTCATGGTGATTTATGACATGACCTATCAGTTAGAAACTTGGGCTATTTGCACTGGTCTATTTAGAGCAATTCCCAACAAGTATGTAGGCTGCTGAAATATTGCAAATTATTAAATCAACCAGTGTGTCAAAACACTCCTGCAGACCCAACTTCTTGATCCTAACAGATTTTATGAACTGTTCTGATTGTCTGTCTGTACTCTGATTCTGATAATGTTCCTTCAGTGTATTAAATAGCAGGAATCACAGATCAATATAATTACAAGTGTTGAAGAAGCCAAGGGGTACAACGAGCAGAGCAGTTTTGGTAGGATGGGATGGGAGCTCAATGATAGTCCATTGAGCTGAATGAAAGAAATAGGAACTAGAGTGTGTAATTTGATGAAAACAGGACTCTAGTCGTGTTTCTTCAGTTTGTGATGACAAGGGTTCTGACTATGCTGGAACTGCATCTTGTACTAAGCCTCTCTACTCGCCTCTCTTGTGGTACAAAGCTGCAAGCAGGAGAGCAGGTTCCCATTGTGGCTTACAAGAAAGATAGGCATGTAGTTTAAAAGACAGTCAGTGGAATATTGCTGACTGACCATTAAAAAAGGCCTGGAAATTTACAAAGGAAGCAGTGCATCTCTTTTGGGCTTGTTTCATTGAAGGACTTCAGTTCACCAACTCTTCAATGGAAAATTTATTGCTGCAACAATTTTTGAACCAGAAAGGCCAGCTTAGGCATTGGAAATTTAGACTGTTGAGGAGTTTCTACACTATGTCTTAAATAATTTTGTTTGAAGAAGCAAACGAAAATGATTTTGCTCTCTAACTTCTGATCGGTGTAATTTTCTTTCAGATTACAATTGTGGAACAGAATCCTGGCAGTTATTTATCTGCAGGAGAGATCCCACTCCCCAAACTCTATATTTCTATGGCTTTCTTCTTCTTTCTGGCTGGAGTTTTCTGGGTTTATATCCTCCGGAAGCGCAGGTACTGTCCAAGTACTTTTTTTATCCTGGAGTGCAATGTGCAAATGAATGTGAATTTTACAGAGCTGCATCTACTGCTGTATGATTTCATAGATGCCAGCTATGTAAAACATTTCTGATTCAATTTTTCTATTAAATTTTATACATGTTTTGTAAGTTATTCTGTTTTGAAACTTACCCAAGTATCTTGTTCTATATTTTTATTTAATGTACAAGGGTTTCCTACACACTGTAGGTGTTGATTGTAATGTGTTGCTGGGTGGAGAGGAGGTGTGTTTGCAGTTCTTATGTAAATATGAATAGATTTGTGGAATACAATCTCAAAATGTGATACACATCCCGCAATAAAAACAGAATTTGACTTCCTTGGTTACTCTAAGCCAGTGGACCTGCTGATTTATCTGTAAACATGGTGTTATTGCTGGGTTTATCCAGAATATTTATAGCATCAAATTATAAAAATAATCTGATCTTAAACCAGATTATATATGTTTTAACATGTATTTTTAATAGTTCATCAGTTCAAATTGCCTCCATTATTACCATTGCCAGTAGCAGACTTTAATTGCAACAACTTTGTTCTGTTGTTATGCGGCTCCAGGTGCTTTTTCAGTGTACCTTTGATGGTTTTCACAATTCAAGTGTTTGTATATAGCACAATAAATTCCTGTCTACAATTCATTGAATTACAAGAGATTATGCCAAGTTAATAATTATATTTTCTTGAAATTAGTTGTTAAGTTCACAAAGGTGCCTGGATCTCAGGACTGATAGTTTGATGTGCAAAATAGAACATACGAAGTTAGTCTCAGTCACAGAATTGTTGCTGTAAAGGAGGCCACTTGGCCATCATTCTTGCACTGGTTCAATTACTTAGTGTCAATCTCCTGCCCTTTCCCCATATCCCTGCACACAATTTCGATTCAAGTGATCATGATTTGTTCCAGAGCTATAAATACATTTCACCAAGCTTTCTAATTCAGATTTGGAGATACCGGTGTTGGACTGGGGTGTACAAAGTTAACAATCACACAACACCAGGTTATAGTCCAAACAGGTTTAATTGGAAGCATGAGCTTTCGGAGTGCCGTTCCTTCAGGTGGTTGTGAGCAGCGCTCCAAAGCTAGTGCTTCCAATTAAACCTGTTTGGACTATAACCTGGTGTTGTGATTTTTTTAACTTCTAATTCAAACACTACAATTCCATTCAATTAGCTTAGCATGTTGCTAGCCTGCATTTCATTAATATTGTGAAACATATTTTATGGCTCCATGATAGTTCGTTAGATAAGTACATTGTGGTTCTTTGCTAAATCACACTGAACAGCAGGTTTGGACACTGAATCCTTATTCTAATTTGTTTTGCATTTTTACCAATAAGGATGCTGTAATCTTGAGTGAGGTAGAAGAAAGCTCAATTAGGATTTTCACTGCTGGCTACAAACTTTTGTTTGCTGCAGCATGGTGGTAGTGATTAGATTAGGCTTGGCTCTGATGGCCCCTTGTTTGAATAACGCAACAAAACACATTGTCTGGATCTGCCAATGAAAAGTGGTTTAGGTATTAGAAGAAGGTTTGTACCAGTCAAATCATACTTTTGCAAACAATTAGGATCTTTTGTTTCTTGAAAAGAGCAAAGGGAATAAATAACAAAAGGATAAAAAACATTCCAAGTGAAATACATTGCCAAGGTAAGGGCATTTTTTTCCACTAGTATTTAAATGTGAAGCCATGGTAGGTCAAAAATCTGAAGTAGTCAGACAGTATTTTGAAGTAATGGCATGTGTAAATTAATTCAGAATTCATCAATTTTTTTGCTTGTTACATACAATCTGATATCCAGGCAAACTGAAACTGTAAAGATTGAGGTTTGACGTTATAACCACATCATGCAATAAAATGGGAAATATGATCAACATATTTACTACTTGCATTCTTTTCTTCTTAGCAGTGATGTGTTTAAGATCCATTGGCTGATGGGGGCGCTTGCATTCACCAAATCCTTGTCTCTTGTTTTCCATGCTGTAAGTGACCTGAGTATCATTTCTTACATCTTTATTCCAAGAACAATGATTACAACATCTTGTAACAAAATCAGTATGTGTATTGTTTAAGATCTGTCGATGTAACAACATCTGTGTAGTTCATGAGTAACACTGATATTTTTCTGTTATTGTGACAATAGTATCTTGTAATGTGAAGCCTTGCATCTAGGCAGTCTCTTTGATTTGTTTGCAGTGACTTAGTTCTCCTTGGGAGAATCCATTTTCCAGTGGGTTTTACTGCTTGTACTGAGAGCCAAGTGATTGGGATTTGATTGCCTTCTGGTTTTCAGGCTGGAAAACATACCTTAAAGGAAGGCTACATGAAGGATGCTGTATCCCTCACGTTGTAGATCAAATCAACTGCTCATACGTAACCAACAAGGGCCCCCAGAAGCGTCAGTTCTTGTATGGATCAGGGATGGTCCTACCACAAATTTGTTTTGTTTTTGTTGATGATTTGGTCCTGGTTTCCCAAGCAAAGGAACCTCAAGATTTTGCATACATGCTGATTGATGATTTATGATTCTGCAGTCTGTTGATCAAAGACTGTCAATTCACCAGAACATTTCAAAGCCCAAGTGGGCCATTCACCTTTAACCCCATGCCAGGACATGTTTACATCACACATTGACTTACTGTAGCCAAGGTCTCATACAGAACTTGGTAAGTATCACCTGGGGGCAGCAAATCCAATACTGTAAACACCGTTTCGTTCATGCTGACCGACCCACCTGCAGAGTACTGCTGGCTCATCGGCTGCTGCACAAACATGGTTATATATCCACCTCCAGGAAGTCATGAGGAATCATCTCTGGGAAACTGTGACCAATACAGCTTGAATGGCTTCGTGTGTTGGCGCACATTTAATCTGATGTCAGCAAGAGAAGCATCCCCTCAAAGGAACCATCAGCTGACTGCTAGGAAAGCGCTCCCAATAACAAAAGTCCTCAATACAGAAAAATAAATCACCTATGCATCCATCTGGAACATGTTAGAACACCTTCAATACCTTACAAACTGATGACAACCCTACCTTTTGATAGCACACCACCAGATTCTCTACACACATCATGAAATGCAACCTCGTAACTGACAGGTCTCAACATCTCAAGAATAGGCAAAGGAAGATGGGCCACTTGTTCCATGTGGAACATGAGGAACAGCTCAAATTGTGACTGCAACCATCCATGCCAGATCATTGCACTGAGAGATCCATTCTTTGTGGCATCACAGCCACTCGCACTATGTCACATAAAGCCATTGAATGAATTGTTAATCTCCACATCGACCAATATCTCTGTTTCTCCAGTCATAGAAATAATAAAGGAACATAAACTGACAAGTTCTTAGTCTTAATCATGAGGAGGAGGAAGGAGCTTAATGACTTCGAAGTAAGTTGCCTTCTTGGAAGGAATACATGATAACCACAGTCTACCTGTTGCACAGTAGTGATTGAATGATATTATTTCACAGTCTTCTCTGCTGGGAAATAACACAGTCATGAAAAGCTTTTAAAAAATACAGGGGGAGATAGATTTGAAACTGGTATTTAGAGCCTTTCTGCTTGCTTAGTGACATTATCCATTACCATGCTGGACTGTATTGCTTATGTATTTAAAGACCCAAATGTGATCTGTATAGAGTTTGTGGATCTTAGCCAGAGCTACAGTTGTTAACATCAACAGATACTGCCGGCAATTTTGTAGCTGTTTTCATGAGATGTCTGGATAAGATTCTATTCCTGACTTGCTGAGAGCTTGGACTTCTGATCTGCTGCTCATGTAGCCATTCCCCAATACCTGGCTAACAGGAGATGTTGAGAACTGTCTAAGTTTGCCCTCATCTCATCTCTCCCTCCCTGATTAGCATGAAGTGCTGCACTCAACTCTTTCACATTGATGGAGCTGACTGGGAGTGAGTTTCTAATATAGGTTCATAAATTTGTTTACACTGATTGTCAGTACTCTATGCTTGAATCTCCTAAATTAATGTATAACTTTTTACATAGAAACAAGAGTAGTCCATTAAACCCCTCAATTTTGTTCAGCCATTCATTATGACCATAGCTGATAAGTAAGCTCAAAATCTTAATTCCACCCTCCCCCATATCTCTTGATCCCTTTAGCAACAAGAGCTATGCCTATCTACTTGAGAACACACCATGTTTTGACCTCAACCACTTTCTGTGGTAATGAAATCCACAGGCTCATCATCCTCTGGGTAAGGAAATTTCTCCTCATCTCGTTCTTAAAATTATTTTTTTAAATTTTCATATTTTTAATTAACTTGCTATTAAAGAAAATAATTGCATACTTGCACCAAGAAGGCCATTTTATTTTAATTTGGGATGGTACAATTCTTCATTCCTGTTTAGCTGCAATATATTGGTTTCCAGGCTCCTGCCTTGAATCAGGAAAATGTGCGCTGAAATACATGTCATAGTTCCAGACTCTTAAAATGTATTGTGTGAAGCTGCACCATCTAATCCACGTTATATTCATTTCGACTTTTCTTTTCCAGAGTCTTACGTGGGCTTTGGGACTGATACAGCTGGTCATTTAAATGTGACACAAATTAAATTGGTTGTATTCTGTTAAAGAGGGAATCAAAAAATAATTCTAATGAGGAAAGAGGGGGAATTACTGTAGCTTTTGTTTAAAATCATGAAATAAAAAGAATTTTCCTTGGTTCCATTGTAATAAATGTATGAAGATCAATTAAAATGTACCATAAGTGTTACACAACCTGAGAGTTCTATCCTTTTGTACAGCGTTCTCATTCTGAACTGCTCACCATTTAATCCCCATGTGCTCTGAAATGCTTAACTGCCCCATCATCAAGCTGATGTAGCATTGTTGTCATTAAATACTTTTCAAAATATTATAATTGATGATTGCCAGTATTGCCTACAACATCATAATTAGCTTCCTGTTAACCATTTCATTGGGACTTCTGGTTGAAGCTAAATGTTATGGCAGTGTTAGCTCATTCCTTGTTTGCGCTATGATCCCCTGATAGACGGTTTCATGATTTTTGGTATGAAGGTATTCAGTTTTGATTTAAAAAGCTGTAGCTGACTAATGAGATTGTTTGTTTGGATCCTGTTTTCTGATTCTTGCTACCCTTTGCTACCAAAAATGCTATTTAATGTAAATAATGCAAATTCCATATCTCAAACGTTGCTCTCATTCAAAATCTTGGGGATTCCTGCGTAATGCTGCTGAAAGACATGAGAACTCCATATCTGTTGGGGTACCAGTTGGTGTCTGTCAAAATCAAAGGCGCATAAACAATGTAAAATTGGGGAGAGCAGCAATCACACATTTGTGTTTGAGCATCAATCTATGTGATACTAATATGGTGAGAGAATAGGTGGAGTTTGTTGGAGATTGAAAAAGAGAGAAGAAACTTTGAATGCCATTTGTTCATGTTGGATCACTGGGAAAGAGCACCATTAATTTTACACAAGGTTACAACATCTTTTCCAGCTGAACTGCAATACTTAGATATGAAGACTGGTTGCTGCAGGTACCTTAAATTAACAGGAATCAACATATCTGTATACATGCATTGCAAACAAAAAAATATTCATGAGCTCTCTGTATTGATTATTTGCCTTCATTGTCATCAATACCGAAGAGATTTTAAAAAGCTGTAACTAATGAGATTACTTTGTTACTGCTGATGTATGCCATGTTTGATGATGGTGTAGGGCAAGTATATAGGCTTAGTTCAAGGTATTTCTTGTGGGACAGTGATAGTGTCCCTACCTCTGAGTCAGGAGGTGTGGGTTCTAGCAAGTTTCACATGCTCCAGAAGTGTATCATAAAGTGTCTGAACAAGTTGATTATAATAATCTCGTTAAGCAATTATAGTTAGCACTGCCCATTCAGTTGAAGTTTCATAAACCTAAAAAAAAAGAAATCTCATCATCCATATTTATAATGACTTTTAATAATGTAGCCCATACAAAATCCTTTATTTAATCCCTGCAAAACTATTTTTGGATTTTCAGCACTTTATTATAAAGCAGTATTCAAGAATTTTGCTACTTAATAGTAGGTCTGGGCTTAAATATTACGTAGGGAAAACTATTCTGCTGTTCTTTCTTGTAGCCAGCTCTTAAGCGTAACAGTGGAGGGCTGAGACCTCCGACCTCCTCCAGGAGTGCCAATGTGCAAAAGTGAGTGGAGAGACAGGCTGTGCGAAGAGATTCCACAGAAATCGTCCATAAAAAAAAAAGTTTGTTCTTCCCTATGTCATCATTCAAGCGACATTAATGCCCCTTGTTCTTTACTTTTCCAACAGATTGATTATCACTTTATATCAACTCAGGGTTATCCCATTGAAGGTTGGGCTGTGGTATACTACATAACTCACTTGTAAGTAGATTTTAACATTGTCCTTTCACTTTTGAAACGTGTTTCTGAAACCAATTCCTAAAAACTACAAAAAAAGCAAAGGAATAATTGAAGGATCATAGCAATTCACAAACTATCCTATCCTGTGCAAAGGTAGTCATGAACAGTGGAATACAGGTCTAAACTTAAAAATGCACTATATTTTATATCTCTGCTTCTCTGGAGTATGTCAAGTTAGAGGCGAATGGAATTGTTGGCTCGTAGCGCCATTTCAAGATGCCATTACCCCAAATCGTTCATGCACTCCTCTTGAGTCAAAGTTTGGAGAGACTTTGACTGAACCATGGGAGCTGATCCTGCTGACTTCACTCTCACACTCACCAGGGAAATCTAAATGAGAAAACGTTTCTATAAAACTATGTTAAGTTTTATTCATCATTCCGGTTATCCACAAATGGCTCAATACAAAAATATATCCTGATGAAGGGTAAAATAATTAATGCAATGTACCCTGGAGAATTTTCACATGATCCTAAACCTCAAGGAAATGTATGCATTGAGTAATCATGCTTAGTATTGCAAAATCAAAATACTGGAAATGCACAAGTCCTACAGCAGAAAGATAAACATTTCATGTGTAGACCTTTTATCAAAACTGGCCTGATGAGTTCTGACAGAAGTCTAACTGTTTATCCTTCTTGGTACTGACATGCCCATTGTGTGTTTCTGGAATTTCCTGTTTTCATTTCAGGTTTAGCATTTGTCTATTTTTGTATGGCCTCAGGCAGTTAGTTCTATGTGCTAAAACTGCTGAGAATGTTGTGCATTAAGTACCTGTCACAAGGATGCAGTTAAGTAGTGTGTCAAGGTGTTTCAAGAGATATGTGCAACAACAAGAAGAATGCTATAGTTTCACTGTTTGCCAGTGCAAGGATAAACGGTGGACGTGATCTAATTGGATTTCCAGAAGGCCTTTGACAAGATGCTGCACAGGAGGCTGCTATATAAGATAAGAGCCCATGGTGTTAGGGACAAGCTGCTGGCATGGATAGAGGATTACCTGATTGACAGAAGGCCGAAAGTGGGGATAGAGGGATCTTAGGATGCCAGCCAATGACTAGTAGAGTTCTGCAAGAGTCCATTAATATCCTGGATGAAAGTACTGAGGGAATTGTTACTAAGTTTGCAAATGAGGCAAAGGTAGGTGGAGGGGCAGGTCGTGTTGAGGAAGCAACAAGGCTGCAGAAGGACTTGGACAAGCTAGGAGAATGGGCAAAGAAGTAGCAGATGGCATACCTTGTGGGAAAGTGTGAGGTTATGCACTTTTAGTTAGAAGAAGAGGCATATACCAGTTTTTTAAATGGGGAAAGACTTGGAAATTGAAGCACAAAGGTTCTAATTCAGAATTCTCTTAAGGCTAATGTGTAGGTTCAGTTGCAGTTAGGAAGGCAAATAGAATGTCAGCATTCATTTCGAGATGACCAGAATAGAAGAGCAGAAATGTATTGCTGAGGCTGTGACAGACTCTGGTCAGACTGCATTTTTAATATATTGAGCAGTCTTGGACCCTAGGAAAGGTGTGCTGGTGTTGGAGTGTGTCAAGAGGAGGTTTACAGGATTGATTCTGGGGGATGAAGGCTTGTCAGATAAGGAGCAGTTGAGAACTCTGGCTGTGGAGGAGGCCAAGTCATTGAGTGAATTTAAGACAGTGATAGGTTCTTGTCCATGAAGAGAATCAAGGGTTATGGGGAAAAGGTGCGATATTGGGGTTGAGAAACATATCAACCACGATTGAAAAGTGGAGCAGACTTGATGGGTTGAATGGCCTAATCCTGCTCCTATATCTTATTGTCTTACGGTCTTTTGGTAAACATTCCAAATTTTTTAAAGAAGAAAACTTGATTAAATTTCTACTTAGGTTAAATTTAAAGTAAGAACTTTTGTACTATTAAAGACATGGCAGGTGTGCTTAGTCACTTGTGCTGCACAGCCTGCTGAATGTGGGAAATCTCAGATGCTCCTTGCAGGCTGAATGACTATTCTGCAGTCGGGTTTTCAGCCGGGCTTTGGAGTTTGAGCTTTGACTGGAGGCGCAGCACTGCATCATGAGGCTAAGAGTTGCATGGAAAGGTGCTAGGTGCCGAATTGAAAAGCAGGACTTCAGAGTTTGATCGTCTCTGAATTACTCCCATGGTGCCACAGTCTAGTGAGTACAGAAATAGGCAGTTAAGGAGATGAATGTGTGGTTGAAGAGTTAGTGCAGGAGGAAAGAATTTAGATCTGGGATTACTGTGTCTGTTTCTGAGGATGGTGGGACCTATACTGGGTTACCCTGAATCACAACAGGACCAACATCCTTGTAGGGTATTTGGTAGTGCTGTTGATGGTTTAAGTATTGTTATCCGTCTAATCTTCGACACTATAAGCGTTGTGGTCAGGACATCCATTTAGCAATATAATGATTTAGAAAGAAACATAACAACACTGGTTCCTATTATAAATATGCCAAACCTTCTGCTTAGACTGTACTGTGTAGATTTTCCTCTGTATTTTTCCATATCATCAGCTTCTGTTGCTCTTAAGCTATTCCCACCAGAAATAGTGGGCACGACGAACAGGAGACAGAATTATCTGGAAATAGACTTGCATACAATTTTTGTAGGCAATTTTAGAGGGTGTGATGGTGGAGGTGAGAGTGCAGATAATTTGCTCTCTCTTTCTGCATGTCACTGGAAAACTGCAATGCAGATACTAGGCTTTGAATCTTTTAAGCTCAGCGATTTCAAGTTGGCATTTTGCGAACCATTCAACTTGATTACTGAAATGCTTGAAACATTTTGTCAGCACGATAAAGCTCCATATGAATGCAAGTCTTTTTAATCATGGTTAAGTATTCACCACATCCTATTCAATAAGAGACTGGTTCATTGTCAGCAACTAAGTATCCATTTGGTAGCTATCTTCTGGAAGTCAATAGTTAGCCCTCTGGATATCCAATTAAATAAAAAGCATCATGTATTTTGCAATGACGGCTGTAACTATCACTGACTCAGTTATATCCAGGGAAATGTTTTTGCCATTGACTGCCCTTGAATCCTCCTCTTTCCTAATGATGTATGCTTATCTTTTTTTTTGCAAGGTTGAAAGGTGCTCTGTTGTTCATTACAATTTCACTAATCGGAACAGGCTGGGCCTTCGTTAAACACATCCTGTCTGACAAAGACAAGAAAATCTTTATGATAGTTATTCCACTCCAGGTAAAGAACAGTGCAGCTGCCTATTGTCCTTACTGCAATATTTACAGTCTACATGCATCTGTCATTTGTCTGCAAGTAAATCTTTTCTTCACTTATTTTGCTGTGAAAGTCCGAAAAAAAGGAATGAGATTCTTTATCTCAGATGTGGGCTTTTAAAAATCTTGATGCAAACTTCATGGGTGAAGCTTGGTATTTTCAGAGAGAGAGCTTGAAAGATCAACATCCATTGTATGGGATGCAATATTTAAAAGGAATAGAAGAAGAATTAATAGGGGGGAAAGTTCGGCATTGAAGAATGATACATTGATGTGTTGGCATTTAAGTTTACTCATGCCTTGAAGCTGATGGATGGTGATGTAGTGTATTTGTAGTCTGTTGTGCATTATTTGATGCTGATACCACTCAGTTTTGTCTACCTGATTAAGATGTAGAGAATTGTTGGCATCCATGTATGCTTCTTGATGGAGTCTTTGATAATGTGCTTGAGAGTGCCTTTAATTGCAGCAAGAACTACATTGACAGATGCAATAAGATGTAGTTAATTTCACCCTCCCAGTGAGAGAGGGGTACCTTTAGCATGGGGGAAAGAAAGGACATTCTGAAGGACGTGAGAATTTGAAGAGAAAATAAGTTATGCGCGAAAAGTAGTGGGAACAATTTTGTTTTAAGCCATGTACTTTAATTGCTGGAATAAGAAATAGTAGTGCGAGAGAACCTTAGCAGATCTGGCAGCATCTGTGAAGTGAGAAACCAAGCTTATGTTTCAAGTTCAATAAGACCCTTCTTTGGAATGGGATGGGCTGGAAAATTATGGTTTTTATGCTGGTGACAAAGAGAGAGTGAGTGAAACAAATGGGTCCACTTGTATGTGCATCTTTGGGAGTTTGTGACAAACACACATGCATACGCACACACACATACATGCACTTAATGACATCATCGGTGCTGCTTCTCTCATCTGGGATTGGACAAATTAATTCGTTTTTGCTGCCAATTTCAATCCCCCTGTGACAATACCCTGGCCCATTTGTGACTCTTCCTTTCCTTGACTTGTGTTTCTGGGGGTGCAATGACCACCAATATCCAATATATCTCACTGACCCAGTAGAGGGTGCTTTGAGATCTCAAGTGTGGTCTTGTATCATGAGTATGAAACCAAGTTTTGTCTATGCTGTACCTGACTAGGGAGTGCTTTGCTTTGATAAAATTTACCATGGATGCAATTTTTTTTCTTTCCTTCTCCCTCCTGCTCTCCCCCATTTTCTCAATTGCCCCAGCCCAAAAGAATTAACAATCCAAATCAAATTGCTTTCTGCAGCTGAATTAAATACATGCAGGTGATGACTTGTTGCCTAGTCCTAGGATATGTGGTGAGGAGAGAAACATTTTTACCCCTGTTGCAAAAGTTTGTTAGTAAAACTGTTTTGTTCACTAGGTCCTTGCTAATGTCGCTTACATCATTATTGAATCGACAGAAGAAGGAACGACAGAATATGGACTGTGGAAAGAGATCCTCTTTCTTGTTGATCTCCTTTGTTGTGGTGCCATCCTATTCCCTGTTGTGTGGTAAGTGTGGCAATGGCTTAATCCTGATAATTTTGAGTGAGGTCATTTGACTGGTGGACCTGATGAATTGTGCCTTGGGTGAGCTAGGAAAAGTTAAAGTGCCAACTGACCCTTCCAGACTACCCATCTATGGGATCTATTGGAAAATATAGCCCCTAGAATATTTTGAGTTGTCATTGTAGTAAAATCAACAATTCAACTAATTCAAGTCGAGATAACTTCTTCTACTAATATCCTAAAGCCCAAGTACAACCAAGAAGCTGAAATGCAGCTCAGTTTCTTTCCTGTGCTCTTATTAGCCTACTTTCCACTTGGTCTTCACAGACCTTCTTTTCCTGAAAAGTACAAGTTTGCATGGGAACAAACCTTTGGTATTTTTCTGAAGGATGCACTCTTTGTGTACAAATTAAGACATCAAGAGTCAGGAACACTGGAAGGTTTAACCAAGACAGTGTCTGACAACACACCCAGTGGCATGGTCAACAATGAAGATGTGAACCATAGCCCACCTTATTAGTACCCAGACCCGCACTGATCTAAGCTTCCCAAAGCAGACAATTGTTGTGTATTCAAGATGGATGCTGACATTCCTTAAGCATGTGGGAGTACCAGACATTGGTGGTGTGCCTGATAATTGCATGTCCGACACAGCACACATTGATGTGTCTGCAGTTCCCCCAAACAAAAGTTGACAGACTGATTGAAAGAAAATTTCCTTTGCTCTTCTCCCTGTACACTTCCTTAAACAAAACATAGGCACAAATGATGCAACATTGGTGAATTTATGGGAGAGTCCTTCAGAACTCACTGTCAATAATGTGGGATTGTATCACTTAATTGTTGTTTTTTAATATATACAAACTGATGTAGTCATTAGATTAATCTTAACATGTAGCTTACATTATCTTAGTAAAAATCACAAGTACTTCAAATAGAAGTCTATTGATTTAATTAAATTTGTCCATGGACTTAATTTGACACTGCAGCATTTTTCACAAGCTTAAGTACACTCTAATTGTTATTCATCTTTCCACTCACAGGTCAATTAGACATTTGCAAGAAGCATCAGCTACAGATGGAAAAGGTAAGGAGTTATCTAGCGCTCTGATGGTTGCTGTGTCAGCAGTTTTAAACAGAACACTAGCTGCGTGCAGCCAAAAACTGGACAATGCAGAAGATGTATTTGTGTTAAATAGTCCAGTGTGTCTTTGGAAAACCTGTACCCAGTGAACATGGGGTCTTCACTTGCTTATCACTAAAACTATGAACCACTATGGAAAATTAACATGTTTTAAAAAATTTACAGTGCAGAATTACTGTCTAAAATGGCTGTTAAATATAAGACAGAAAATAAAACTGCTAGCTGAGAATTAAGTGGAAGACAGAAAATCTAGCCTAATGTCTTATTCAAACCAGTTTAAGTGATTGCAGTGATTTTAAAACTAAAACAGTGTAGGGTGTATGGAACAATAAGTTTCATGCATTGTTGGTAGAAGAACACAGATGACAGGTTTTACAGTGTTTCTCTCTTAAAATAAAATCTCTGCTCTTATTGCTGGACTGGATTAGATCAGCATTCACTCCCTTCCATGACCTTGCATTTACGGTCATTCTTTAAAATGAAACCAGGACAATGCAGGTCAGGTGGTTTGAAATTATTGCAGCAGACCCTCATCGTGTTCTGGTTTGACATCGATCAATGGCCCTGTCAGCAGAGATCATGGTTATCAATTATAGTCAAGAATCTTACGCTCCTCTCCCTTCTCCTGCTCACCCCTCAAAAAAAAAACGCTACATCAGGCATTCTTCATTGAAACTGTCCACCAAATCTGAAACTCCTTGTTTGGCATGGTCAGTATTTCACACAATAAACTTGATAAAATGTTAAACATTAAAAGCTGAAACCTGACTGTGTTCCTCCACTGACAATGCATACAACTTACTGTTTCACACATCCTGCACTGTTTGTTTTAAAATCACTGCAATCTTGTAAGTGGGTTTGAGTAAAAACACCATGCTAGACATTCTATCTTCCACTTATTCCTCAGCTACTAGCTATTTTCAAGCCTCTGAGGAACAGTTAACATATTGGACTTCCTAGCAAACAGTTCTTCAGCAACATTGAGGAAGCATGAGATGTAGCTACTCAACAAACCTATAATTCATGGCCACCTAAAAGGAGAGAGAGAAAATAAAAGTTGAGACTTTGGTTTTTGTAGTGTTCTTCTGCAGTGCTGTGATTTAAGACCATAAGACATAGGAGTGGAAGTAAGGCCATTCGGCCCATCGAGTCCACTCCGCCATTTAATCATGGCTGATGGGCATTTCAACTCCACTTACCCGCATTCTCCCCGTAGTCCTTAAATCCTTGTGACATCTAGAATTTATCAATCTCCATCTTGAAGACATTTAGTGTCCCAGCCTCCACTGCACTCCGCGGCAATGAATTCCACAGGACCCCCACTCTCTGGCTGAAGAAATGTCTCCGCATTTCTGTTCTGAATTGACCCCCTCTAATTTTAAGGCTGTGCCCAGGGTCCTAGTCTTCCCGCCTAACGTAAACAATTTCTGAGCGTCCACCCTTTCCAAGCCATGTATTATCTTGTAAGTTTCTATTAGATCTCCCCTTAACCTTCTAAACTCCAATGAGTACAATCCCAGGATCTCAGCCGTTCCTCGTATGTTAGACCTATCATTCCAGAGATCATCCGTGTGAATCTCCGCTGGACACGCTGCAGTGCCAGTATGTCCCTCCTGAGATGTGGGGCCCAAAACTGGACACAGTACTCAAAATGGGGCCTAACCAGAGCTTTATAAAGTCTCAGTAGCACACCGCTGCTTTTATATTCCAACCCTCTTGAGATAAATGACAACATTGCATTCGCTTTCTTAATCACGGATTCAACCTGCATGTTTACCTTTAGAGAATCCTCGAGTTGCACTCCCAGATCCCTTTGTACTTTGGCTTTATGAATTTTCTCACTGTTTAGAAAGTAGTCCATGCTTGTATTCTTTTTTCCAAAGTGCAAGACCTCGCATTTGCTCACATTGAACTTCATCAGCCATTTCCTGGACCACTCTCCTAAACTGTCTAGATCCTTCTGCAGCCTCCCCACCTC
>NC_057739.1:36856169-36875411 GCF_004010195.1 Chiloscyllium plagiosum | reverse complement strand
CCTGGTCTAACCTACTTGTCACCTCTTCCAACAGGTTTGTCAGGCACGACCTCCCCTTACTAAATCCATGTTGACTTGTTCTAATCTGACCCTGCTCTTCCAAGAATTTAGAAACCTCATCCTTGATGATGGATTCTAGAATTTTACCAACAACTGAGGTTAGGCTAACTGGCCTATAATTTTCCATCTTTTGTCTTGATCCTTTCTTGAACAATGGGGTTACAACAGCGGTCTTCCAATCATCCTGGACTTTCCCTGACTCCAGTGACCTTTGGAAGATCTCAACCAATGTCTCCGCTATTTCCTCAGCCACCGCCCTCAGAACTCTAGGATGTAGCCCATCGGGGCCAGGAGATTTGTCAATTTTAATACCTTTTTAGCTTTTCTAGCTTTTTTGTAATGACAACCATACTCGACTCAGCCCCTTGACTCCCTTTAATTGTTGGGATATTACTCATATCTTCCACTGTGAAGCCTGACCCAAAGTACTTATTAAGTTCTCCAGTTATTTCCTTATCTCCCATCACTAGGCTTCCAGCATCAGTTTGAAGTGGCCCAATGTCTGCTCTTGCCTGTCGTTTGTTTCTTATGTATTCAAAGAAACTTTCACTATCATTTCTAATATTACTGGCTAGCCTACCTTCATATTTGATCCTCTCCTTCCTTATTTCTCTCTTTGTTATCCTCTCTTTGTTTTTGTAGTCTTCCCAATCTTCTGATTTCCCAGTGCTCTTGGCCACTTTATAGGATCTCTTTTTCTTTGATACATTTAAACATAGCATCAGTTTTCAGTTGCCATGTCATCAAAAAATATATTGCTACAGGCTGTGATTAATGAAATGATGAATTTTACAGGCATGGCTGGTCTGTGTTAAACTTGGTTAACTTGTGGATTAATTTGGCAAATAGAAGTCAATACATTCAACTTATTATACCTAACTATTGCCTGTGCTGGCACGCAAGTCTGGAGCTGATGTCTGTTGAGGAAATGTTCTTGTTACACCCTATTTCAAGTTGGCTGCTCTAGTGATCCTGTTCAGCTTTTACGTCATTGCATTCAGAACGTTAGAAGCTAAGGAAACTCTAAGTGCACATGTATTATTGATTCCATACTGTATTCTCTTTTGGAAGTGGAAGATGTGTCTTTTGAGATATTGAAGCCCAAACATTTTTGACAGCATTTTGCAGTTATTTATTTTCAGTCTGAGGAATCATGCTACTGCTCGGCTCTCTAATAGCAAATCCATGTGTAGGAAACCAGCTCCCCGTTGACTCTTTGCCTATCAACTCATTTGATCGTGTACTGGATAGATGAAGAGTTAGCCTGCAGTGAAGGTTTCAAGACATGTTAACAGTTTATTGAGTGCTGAGCTACATTTGGAAACCATTCGAAATTGAAGGACTAATTTATTTCTGTAGAGCATTGGAAATGGGCACAGGTGTGGCGTCTGAAGTGCACTAAAGTCCATCACATATCCCAGAAACGTTGAAAAATTGTATGTTTTGGAAAACAGAACAGAATTTGTCCTTCTTTTCCTCCACCTATGTCAAGTTGTATTTTGTAGGTGTGGTAGCTTTGCCCTACTTTTCATCCTTATTTCTGAAGCAGATCTATGTTTTATTTTCAGCGGAATGATTATTGCAGTGGTTCTGCTTACAGTTCATTTAAATGTAACAGAGTTCTTCCTTTTCTTCTTTGTTTCTGTCACTGACCACCTTTATCTCACAGAAAATATCCTGCTGAACTGATTTTCACTGGAATGAAATAAGGGAGAAATTGGTAGAGCAGGTTTAGACTGAAAAATGATATTTTTATGCAAATCTATTCATCTGCTCTGGAAGCATTGATGCACTGCAGTAAACACTGCATGGTTCACCTGACAGCATCATCCAAACTCAGAAGAACCAGAATGGAAGATGCATAGGAGCTTCTCCAATTTCCTTTCCAAGCTAGACACAATCTGAACATGGAACTATGTCACTGTTCCTTCACTGTTATTGAGTCAAAAGTTTAGAATTCTCTTCCTAATAGCATCATGGATGTCCCCAGACCCCAGGGACTGCAGCAGTTCAAGAAGGCATTGCTTTCTCCAAGATTATTAGAAATGGGTAGTAAAGTGACACCCGCATCTGTAAATGAATAAAATAAAAAGAAAAGTTAAACTTGAGTGGCTTAACAATGTTTGTTATGCAATTAAAGGAAACATTGTTAATATTTCATTACTTTCAATATACCGAATTCTTAAGCCAGCATTCGGCAATGTTAGGAAGCAGAAAAATTGCAAAAGCAGCCCAAATTGAGACATTGCCTTTATACAAAAGCATCTGGCTCCCAGAGTTAGGTGGAGGGCTGATGGAAGCGAAAAACTGGAATAGATTATGAAATTTTGCAGGAATGATATTGGTGCTAAAATTGTAAGAGTTGCTATGAATAATTTTGACAGATGGAGAAAGTTCCTGGGAATTCTGAAAAACATGGGACTCACTTAATAAGCAAACTACACCTTCACACTCCATTCACCATTCATTTTTCTATAGAAATACATTTCAATTTTCTCAAATTCATTCATCCTGTTCACTTATTCTACTAAATATTTAGCCTGTTAAATTAAAAAGATCAATTTATTGGGTATTTCACCTTTATGTTTTTGCTTATTTTAGTTTCAAACATTAGTTAGTTAAAAATATTTAGAATCTTCTCAGCAGTGAGTTTGGTATGCATCTTTCAATGAAACCCTTAACATAATTATTGGAGTTCTCCAACTGCATGAACTGAGAGCATTGCACAATTATTATTTAATCTGAAGGTATGAGTGATAACTGCCTACCATAGAGTTGATACTTCATCCATCAAGGGATGATTTCTTGCTCTAAATTAACATTTTAAAGGACGACAGTAACTAATCCAGTGTTTTAAAAATTCTTCAGAATCACTTGAAGACCAACACCATCATAGATTAATTTGGGAAACAGTTTCAGAAATTTCTGCGCACTAAACCTACAGTTAGGAAGATTAGTAGATTTTTATTTCTAACACAAATGGGGCTTGTTAGTTTTCCATGTGATATTTGCAGCTGAGAAGGAAACTTTCCATTTAAAATGGCTTAGACATGTCTCAAAAATTCTTTTTTGAGGTCATACTATATCATGAATAGAATGAAAATGGAATAGGCTAGGACTCTGTTCACTGGAAAAGTGAGCACTTAGCAGTAACCGATTAAAATGAATGGATGTTGAGAATAAGTTTACGCTCTGGGATGAGATCCGAACAAAGCAGATGTAGTTGTAAGATTAATAAATCCAAAAGGGATTTTAGGAGAAATATTGTAGCCTAGAGGGTGAGTAGGATGTAGAATTAATTCAAACTCATGACCATAGCTGAGGCAAATATCATAGATGCATTTTAAGGGAAGTAGTGGGGGCCCACTTGTGGTGTAGAGGTAGTGTCCCTTAATCAAGCGTGCCAGGTTCAAGTCCCACCTGCTCTCGGGGTGTGTAACAACATTTTTGAGCAGGTTAGAAAAGTGGGTTACATTTTTTAAAATTTAAAGCAAAGTAGATAGGCACTTTAGGGAGAAGGGGATAAAAGGACATGTTGATGGTGTTAGGAGGGAGGTTTGCAGAGATCAAAAACAGCACTGTGACCATAATTGACTGACCTCATTTTGTGTCATAAATTCTGTACATATTCTGCTCTTTAAAAGTAGATTGATTTAATAGCATCATAATTAAACCATTCTATGTGAAATGCTGTCCCATTGAACTTTGAAGAAAAATGTCTGTCATGTAAGAAATCCTGATTGATTCAAATGTTCCACCGACAGAAAATAACTGAGCCTTGGCTAACGCAAAGTTAATGCATTTAATTGTTGCTTGACGTAGCGTGATGACAAAAATTGATTTGCATTCAGAATGTCGTGTTAATTTTGGCTGGTGTCCAGAATTAAGAAAGGACTCAAATTTATATAATTCAATTCACAAATTCACTTCATCCCAAAGTGTTTCAAAACCAACATAGTAAGTTTGAAGAGTAGTCACTATTGTAATGTTGAACCCAAGTTAAACTCATTGGCTCCCAAAAAAAGCATCAGTGCTCCTGTAGCTGCATTTTAAGTGTTGACATAGAGCAGACATGTGCACCATGACAAGTTCCAGGAATGGAAAAAAATTAACATCTTTCACCCATACCAGAGACCTATTTGAGGGGAAAAGTTTATTGGATACATTTTCTAAGAACAAAGCTAATGTTTCTGATAAATTACTTAGCGCATTTATTTTAAATATACTCTTGTGGGTTTGAAATAAACAAGGTGAGTCAAATAAGTAAAAGAAAACTGTTTAACTTGGTTTTGTGATGTTTGCCAGCTGTAATTTATGCTGAAATATGGTGGTGAATTTCTTACACCAGGTCCAGCAAAACAGCAAGGATATAATAAATAAGGAGATAATTTGCTCTGTTGTCGCCTGTGTGTTTTTTTTGAAAGATAAACTGAAGGCATTTTCTTTAGAAGGGTTCACATTACTTTTGAAATTCCTCCTACTCTTTCCATATCAGCTGCATGCAGGCATGGCCTGCTCTACCTCCCACATTGTTTCCTTTGTATCTTGCCCCTGAGAGAAGCTCAGTGGGAGATCTTCTAATAATTTAGTACATTGTCCTTTGCAGTGCATGATAATTTTCTTATACAACGATACATTCTCTGACCTGCTGAGAGGAATTCTTGGGAGATTTACTAGTTTTGTAAATAATGCTGAATTCAGTGTGGAACATTAGATTGAATATGTGCTGCAGTGTTTCACCATGTGCTTGTGGCTGCAATTCCCCATGCATTCAGCACTGAAATTTCAGTGGTTGTATGGTAGAAGGACTGAGGAGAAAGGCGTTGTATACTTTGCTTGCTTTCACACTGTTTTGAGCAAGTGATACTGATGGAGGCATGACTACAAGTTTAAGGTCAGGGGTGATGCATAGGGGAGGCTTTCTGAGGAATGAAGAAATGCTGAGAAATCTGATCTTTCCTTCACTACTTGAATCTTCTTTAGCTTTCACTAGCAGCTAATTAGCAATGTAATTTTGCACCAAATCTCTAAAAAGTTTAGTCTAGCATGGCTGCAGCTCATTTTTTCCTCTCTGCATATAGAATTTCCTAATCCTTTCAGAGCTCCTGCTGTTGAGAATTCACCATACAGAATATTTCAAAACATTTAACTGCCTCTCTCTGCAGCGTGTCAGGGTTATACTGTAAAACAAACCTAAAGTTTAGGCTCTTGTGATAAGAGCCTGTCAATCATTGTGAGTTTTTCCAGTTCACTCTCTTTCTCATGTGCTGTAGAACTCAAGTATTTCCCTCATTTTCTTTGTGAGAGATAGAAATTTTGGAGAAGTGAATGCCAACCACTCAATGCTGTGTTAGAATCTGGCAGCAGAACCTGCACCTGGGTGGGGCGATTGGCAAGTTCTATCTGGCCACAGTGTGGTGCAGAGCACTTTTCATATGAATTATGCTCGTGTCTGGAGAGAAAATGTTAATATTATAGTAGTTCTAGCCCAGACAATTGGAGTCAAATGCCAGAGATAGACTTAAAAATGTATGCTAAATTTCTGTTGAAGAAATAGGTGCTGTAAGGCACAACTGTGCTGATCAATCAACATTGCTGCTGAAACTCCTTTAGGATTTTTTGAATTTCATTGCTGGCTTTTCTGGTAGCTATATTTTGATCATTGTTTGTGTAAAAGCAAAAACAAAGGTCAATGAGTAAGGCCGACTTGTAAACAATTTCAAGTATTTGTTTCTTGCACTGGAAGTTGAATGACTGCCAGTTCCTAGGGTAGATCTGCAATTACTGCATCTTCTTTCTGGCATTAACGGTCAGTATTATATTACAGATAGAATGTCTCTGTGGAGACAGCACAGCCTGTTAGAATTCCAGTCACTCTGTCTTGCAGCTGCTATGTTCTGCCTGAAAGGTGATCATTAGGTCTGAAGCTATTTGGCATGTGCCAAAGGCAGAGATATTTTGCACACGAATCTTCTGCTTAATGCAGCACTCAGCTACATTATATCAACCATTGTAGCCTGAGATTCTCAAAGAACTGATACTTTTTCATGCAGTTCTGCGCCTTTTCTTACCCAGGACATGATGCATATATACATTCACTTTCTTTATTGTATGTAGCCCTTACTACTTGAGCATTTAATTGAAGCGGATTTTATGTGATCACTTTCCTGATAAACGTTGAAAGATAACAATATCCCCCTTAATAATTTAAAAGCACTTTGAATTTTTTTTTTGTGGTTTCTCTGCTCTGCCACCATAGCATATTGTTGAATCTTTCAGTACCTCACCCACATGGTCATTGTTTGTGCCAGTCTAACTGATCACAGTGAAGTAAATGTGTATATCTACGTTTTCCAGTGGAGTTCAATGCATATCAATAAAGACCAGGCCCCAAATGAAGTCTATTTTTGTGCTTTTTCTTTCAACTCTACCATTCCACAAAAATTTCCAATTGGAAAGGAAGCTTGTCTGAAACAAGATGTCTCTATTTTGACCAACCTCTTCTCAGCTAAGTTGGTCATGGCTTCATGCTGCAAAAAATTAATATAGCTGCCAAAACAATGCCTTATATCTGATGTCACATTCTCACAGGCCTGAGCACCAACAACGTAAAGTAGTCTGAATCTGTAGATAGCACCACTGCGAATCAACTACTTGCTAAGTAAGTAATATGAATATCTTAAACATTCACCTGATCCTATAAGATTGCATCACATATGCAACAATTAGACATTATTGTAGTTTTTCTGTTAAAACTAAGAAATATATGTGAAAGCTCCTTTTACTTCATAAAATCTGTTGGACATGAAGATTGTCAGTGTCTTGATACCTAAATATTTCTGAAATCTCTGATTTATTCTTTCAAAGGGAACTTGTATACCTGTTGGCTTTTAATGTGGTGCTAATTTGTGAAATTCCTGTGTTAGCATCACTTGACAGCAAGTATTAGTGTAAATTTGTAAACAGATGGCTGTGAAGAGGTTAGTGGTGCAGAAACTGGATAAAAGTATTCCAAGCAAGTTGTTCATTGTACCACAAACCATATTTGGTATTGTAAGATTAGGAGTTAATAATGAGACTTTGGGTCTGTACTCTAGAGTATATAAGGATGAAGGAAAATCTGATTGAAACTTACAGAATACCAAGAGATCTGGATAGAATGGACATAGACAAGATGTTTCCACAAGTAGGAGAGATTAGGATCTGAGGGTACAGCCTCAGAGTGAAGGTACAACCCTCTAGAACTGAACTAAGAAGGAACTTCTTCAGCCAGAGAGTGGTTAATCTGTGGAACTCATTGCCACAAAAGGCTGTGAAGGTCAAGTCACTGATTAGTAAGGGTCAAGGATTACAGATGGACAGGGCAGGAGAATAAGGTTGAGAAACACATCAGCCATAATCAAGTGGACCAAATGGCCTAATTCTGCTCCTATATTTTATGGTCTAATAAGATAAGTCAGATGGAATATTTTCATTCAAAGAATAAACTTCTTATTTTCATTATTAATTAGTCATGAATACACACAATGGCTGTTTAAAAGAGAGCAGGGTTTGACAGTGGGTGGCACGGAGGCAGGTAAGGTGAATTAACCTTTTGGAAATGGAATGGATGCTATGGCCTTTTATCTATATGTTTGTTCCTTCTATAGAGTGAGGAGAGGCCATCAAAGTGCATCAAGTAAAGAAGAAGCCATATTCCATTAACTATGATTCATCAGAATGAAAGCAAAACAAGAATTTGGACAAAGAAAGTACAAGAATAGGCATTTCAAATTTTGAGCACTCTGTAAATCACCTTATGGGTAATTTGAGTTCTTGGTAGCTGTAGCAGTAATTGAGTTTCAGGTTGAAGATTGCTGAACAATGTAATTGGAGTATTTATTGTCTATATAATTGACTTAAATTCTTTGTATATCCAGCAGGCAGGAAGCTGCAGCAGCAGTTTGTTTCTTCCATTAGTAATCCATATTGCTGGGCAGAATTTTATGATCAGAATAGTTACACAATACTCTGCGTATCTCTGGGAATTCACAAATGCTGGACACACCTGTAAAAGTAAAGATCAAAGTTTTTTTTTTATTAAACACCAATGTCTCTGCATTTTTAACAGTTCTGTTAATGTTTGGTTGTACTCCAGTTAACTATCCTATGTGAATTACAAATATTTAGATTCACTTCTGGACTTTTCATGCTAAGCTCAAAAATGTCGTGATACCTGGGTTCAAAGAGAAACAGTGCTGTCATTGCAGAATTCATTGTACGCAAAGAGGGAATAGATGTATATTCCTAAGGCTCAGACTTGCAGTTCTCTGTCCAGTAATTTCCAAATTAACCGGCACTGTCTAGAAATTAGTTGATTAAAATCAAAGAGCAGGTTTCTCCAGGTCACGTTTTGGATTTCTCTGCTGCTGATTATGAACTGACATGGGAAAGATTTGTAAACCAAGTTACTCAAATTCAACCTTGATCAAAAGTAATACACAAATCTGATTGACTGTGAGGAAGGTAAGAATATTTAGTATTGCTCCCCGATGATAAAGATGAGTCGAGTTTTTTTGGTTCCTGTCGGAACTAGGCCTGACATTCTCCCAAACTTTCTGCATATAGACCATTGTTGGCAAATGTCTGGAAGTAGATTAATCATCTATTAATGCCTAACTCTCTCCACTAGAGTTCTTTCTTAATATTACTAGCCTTCCCTTTTCCTTTAAAGTGCCTCTTAAAACCTACCTCCACCTCTCTGACCGAGGTTGCCCGAATATTTACCATATGTGGCCCGTATGAAATTATTTTTGGTAAAGCTGAAGTGAAGCACTTCAGCTGAAGTTTTTACTGCTTCATAGAGGCTCTATAAAAACTCAAGATAGCTGTGGAGGAGAGGCCATCCTTTGATTTAGGCTTTCTGTAGAAAGACACAATCTTAATCCAAATTGTTTTTTGGTACACTTCAAGTCCTAGTCCTCCTCGCTGCTCTGTAATGAGTGTATTGTGTTGCTCGCTGCAGCACTATAATGTGTGCTAAATATCTAAGGTTAGAAACACCTGTCTTATTTTTGAGTTCCTCCCAGCTGTCACAGCATTTTCTTTTCAACAGACTAGTGTTATGAAATTAGAGCAGGACTTATGCATTTATTGGTCAGATCCTGGGGAGTGTTGCTGAACAAAGAGACCTTGGAGTTCAGCTTCCTAGTTCCTTGAAAGTGGAGTCGCAGGTAGACAGGATACTGAAGGAAGCATTTGGTACGCTTGCCTTTATTGGTCAGTACATTGAGTATTGGAGTTGTGAGGTCATGTTGCGGCTGTACAGGACATTGGTTAGGCCATTTTTGGAATACTGTGTTCAAAAGGGACCTAAGGGACAACTTCATACAGAGGGTGGTGTATGTATGGAATGAACTGCCAGAGGAAATGGTAGAGGCTGGTATAATTACAGCATTTGCGACATGGGTATATCAATAGAAAGGGTTGAGAGGGATATGGGCCAAATGCTGACAAATGGGACTAGATTAATTAAGGATAGTTGGTCAGCAAGGATGAATTAGACCGAAGGGTCTGTTTCGTGCTGTACATCTGTGACTCTATTACTCTGGTGGGAGAATTGCGCTGGTAATCAAGGCCCATTATACCGAGCCACACCAAAAGTGTAAATGATTTACTTAATCATCAAAAGTAGTCAATTTGTTTCTCTTTATTAGTGTTATCCACAATGAAAGAGATTTTCACCTCGTTGCTTCAATAAACTATAAAGTAACTTCGTATAAATAAATGTAGTTTTATGAGAATGAGAGGGTTTTTAAAGCGAAATATCTGAAGAGTTCATAAATTTAGTTTAGGACCTATTTTTGAAGATTGCTTGAGCATCTCCCCATCACAATGCATCTTCGTACACATATTTACAATAACAGTTGTACAAAGTTTGTAGCAGAAATGTGAAAAACCTTTGTGAATTTGGAGTATTAGTTTTTGGCCTCTCTTTACGCTTTTTCTGTCTATGTGTCTATGTATTGTATTTATTTTAGTGTTCGTGTTTCGTTCATTTATCAAATAGAGTGAGTACACGTCAATGTCTATCTCCTCGGCCAGTAACTCAACTACACTCTTCTACAACCTATGTGTTAGCTTGTACAGACATTTATATAACCTATCTGACTGAATGTCATGTGACTACATCAGACTACAGCATAAAGAGTTATCCTTAATCGATGTGACCATGTACTATAGTGGGTTGCTGATTCTAAGGATACTGTTGTGGTTCTGTTCGCCGAGCTGGGAATTTGTGTTACATACATTTCGTCTTCTGTCTAGGTGACATCCTCGGTGCTTGGGAGCCTCCTGTGAAGCGCTTCTGTGATCTTTCCTCCGGCATTTGTAGTGGTTTGAATCTGCTGCTTCCGGTTGTCAGTTTCAGCTGTCCGCTGCAGTGGTCGGTATATTGGGTCCAGGTCGATATGCTTATTGATTGAATCTGTGGATGAGTGCCATGCCTCTAGGAATTCCCTGGCTGTTCTCTGTTTGGCTTGTCCTATAATAGTAGTGTTGTCCCAGTCGAATTCATGTTGCTTGTCATCTGCGTGTGTGGCTACTAAGCATAGCTGGTCGTGTCATTTCATGGCTCGTTGGTGTCGTTTCATGGCTACACCAACTAGCTACGAAACAACACGACCAGCTATGCTTAGTAGCCACACACGCAGATGACAAGCAACATGAATTCAACTGGGACAACACGACTATTATAGGACAAGCCAAACAGAGAACAGCCAGGGAATTCCTAGAGGCATGGCACTCATCCACAGATTCAATCAATAAGCACATCGACCTGGACCCAATATACCGACCACTGCAGCGGACAGCTGGAACTGTCAACCGGAAGCAGCAGATTCAAACCACTACAAATGCCGGAGGAAAGATCACAGAAGCGCTTCACAGGAGGCTCCCAAGCACCGAGGATGTCACCTTGACGGGGGACGAAATGTCTGCAACACAAATTCCCAGCTCGGCGAACAGAACCACAACAACGAACACCCGAGCTACAAATCTTCTCTCAAACTTTGAACTAAGGATACTGGATATCTTTTTTTATAGCTTCTTTCTGTTAAATCTTCCTGGCTTGAAATTCACATTAGATATTCATACATTTTCAGTTTAAGCAAGAGTATAACAATTCATTCAAACTTGCTGGATTTGCAAACTTGGAATTCCAGTAATTGATGCATTATCAAATGGGGTTGTTGATTGCATATCCTGGATGTATTCATAATATTTGTAAGCATAAGAACAGTGAGTTGGGGTGGTAAATGCTCTAGAGAAAGCCATGGCATTGAGGGCATTTAGCCTTTTTTAATTGAATTCAAATTGTGCCATCTGCCATGGTGAGATTCAAACCTGGGTCCCCAGAACATTACCTGAGTGTCTGGATTAATAGCCACAAGGCCATCCCCTATCATTGGTGGAGAGCGAAACAACGAATGCTGTGGTCTGCGCCAACATAGATGATTCTGAAAAGTTCTTCGTTTTCGTGATAGGCAAATCCAAGAAACCAAGTTGTTTTGTGAATGTCAATCCACAATCAACATAGTATGAGGCTAACAAAATTTCCTAGATGCCTTTGTAACATTTCTGAGGGGTGGATCAGGCAAGTGTACAAAACTTATGAATGGAAGAAAAGGACAGACAGCCACCCTGTACATCACAACTTTGCTATCTGTAAAACATTGAGCTGACATTTTTGCATCTCACACCTTGGCCAAGTTCCAACTAATGGATTGAATGTGATTAGGAACCAAAAAATCAATTATCAATGATTGTTGATCTCTCACATTATTGAGGCCATCATTCAGAAGCAGGAATACAATGCAACAGTCCCTGGAGGCCATGGTTATTGGCTGGTGAACTACATCTGAGGGGTTTGCTTGAGATTGTGGTTTTGGTTATTGCACTTGTTTTGCTTATTCATAAAATATGGTTTCTTCTTTAAATGAATAAGCAGACTTGTCAAAATGATACAGTGCAAGTGTTAAGGGGACATGCTAACTTTAGGCCCCACTTGAATAATGGTAGTATCAGTTTGTTTGGTTTGATACACCAGAAAATTTTTTTTCTGACAGCTCAAACCAAGGACAGCCAGCCAAATCAAATTAAAATCAATCTACCTATTCCTATATTTGTAACAAAGTAAAATTAACACATTCACTGACCCTCAAAATTAATCTCAATGATTCCTGACCAGACTTTCTGATTATTCAATACCAGAATTTGTGAATAACTAATAACAGATTTATAGCTTAAATGAAAGATTTAACTATTTATTAATATCACAATAGCTTTATCAGGGGAAAATTAAACTAAAAAGTGATTAATGTCTAGGACCTAAACCCAATTTTCTTCAATTCTCAACTCCTGCTTTCTCACAAAGACAGACAGACGAACTGACACGGTTAAGGGTTAAATCAGTAGAATAAAATAAATGAGATATAACTGGCCAGTTCATTTAAGCAGACTCTATTATCCGTAACACCTCAGACTTATGGGGTTATATCTTGCTTGATTTCTGAAGTCATCGTTGCATACAACTAGCTTCCATGCCGATCCAAGAAATATTCAGTTAATACTTATAACTGAGATTCTGATGTCTGAACGTTCGTAAATTGATAATGAGAGGACAATGAGGGAGCAATCATACATTTATCCTGTAGCTTGCAAGCTATAATCCTTTTGACTTGAACGTAGTTCAAAAATCAGTGTTTGAACTTTGGTTTCTCTTTGTTTGACTGGTTGCCTCACTGTGAGGCCACAGTTAGCATTCAGCATCTGATACCTGTTTGAGTAGAATGCATCTCCAGAAAAGTCTCGAGGGTTCTTTGTAAAAGAATAAACTCGCAATTAACTTCCAAACCACAAATGATAAAAATAAAGAAATATCAGCAAGGGTTCTAACCCCTAGTTTGCTCAGCTTGCTGACATCGTTGCTATCGCGGGTCTGCCCTTGATTTAGTGCAAGATTTAAACTACCAACAGAAAAGTGAAGTCTGAAGAAGAGACCACTAGACCTTTAGAGGCAGCTTTCTTCATTATTCACTCCTGACCATAACATCCATGCTACTATATGTGATATGAAGTGTTGTGAACAGTAGTTCAATTAACCAAAAATAGAAATTACTTTGAGATCTGAATTTAATTTCCTCATCTGAATTTAATTACCCTCATTGGGGTAATATCCTCGAAATCAAGTGGCACTATTCCTAGAGTCATTACGAAAGTTAAAGATTTTACACAAGTTTGCAAAATTCTTGAATTTACCTGTCTTTTGAGATCCAAGTTGACTAGTTGCACTGACTGCGTTTCTGCACTTAACAAGAATTACTGTTTACTACAAATAAATAGGTTTTAGGTACAAGTAAACTGCAGTCGACATATAATTCCAGTAACCCCCTTATAAATCTACACCATATGTGCATCTCGACAGATACCAATTTCTTTTGTGTCTGTGTGTGTGTGTGTTGGGAGGGGTCGTGGAGCTGGGAAGCTAGTTGAATAGTCCTTGTCCATGTGGTTCGCACTGAGATAGCTTTCTGATTTATTGGTGCAGAGCCCACAGCTTACAGCAAATGGTGAGGGAAGATAAACTGGTTTTCTTCAGGCTTTAAAGTAGTGAAATATACAACACCTCCCTTTCCAGAGGTCCAAAGACACCTGCCTATTTCATTCACACCCACAAAATGTTTAGCTGTCTGTGATCCAGTCACATTGTTGTTATTGATAATGATAAATTCACAGACCAAGCAACTATTGGTTGCTAGCTGATCCTTTTCCCATTTCAGTCTCCATCGAAACTATAGAAAAATAAAAAGAAATGGTTTTTACATATGATTCATGCCTAATCAGAACTGATACTTTGTAGTTTATTTTGCAGAAAATTGCAAATCAGTTTGAAAAGGAAGAGCTTAATCATCTATTTGCACTTTACAGCAATTGAGCGAGTTGGTGGCACGTTGTATTTAGAATAAATTGCATGCAGCACTTGAAGTTGTTGGTTTAGATGCTGATGTATTGCAGTAAAGAAGTGTATTCCAAGTGTGTGACTTATTCAACACTTTAAGTCTGCTTTATTCAAATTAGAACTGGATTCTTTCTTTTGAGTAAAATATTCTGAGAGGAATTGGATACCAGCCCAGACTTGCCAGATAAATTAAACAGGATAGTTTGCTTCATCTCTGTCTCTGTTGGACTGTATCAAACCTACCCTAGCAAAACATCAGGAAGTATATTGAAAATTTAAGAAATTCCTGCTGGTTTTGTGAACTACTCCAATATAATTGACAGTGTTTTGGAAACTGATCAGTTCTCATTTTCTGCAATTTGTTGTATTGTGTGTGGATTTAGATCCATAATATTATGCACTTTATAGAATGCTTTGGAAAAATAATTATTTGTTAATGTAAATGCAATGTTGTATTCAAACCTTATAGTTCTGAATTTGGGTATTAAATGAGTGTTTCATGTATTTATCATGGTGTTAATATTTAGCCCCTGATTAAATCATATTTATGATTTTCAGTTTGCAGCATATATTAGCAATGTGTGGCATCTCTATTTCTGTCACATATATATCATTGGTCTGTTGTGGGAGAAAGTGAATATGATATTTCCTTGAAAAAGATGAATTTGCAGTGCTATGAGGAGAAAAGTAAAAGAGTAGGACTAATTTTCTTTCAGAGAACTCATACAGATATGATAGGCCACCGTTTGTGCTGTTTGATTCTACACTGTTCCTTCAAATCACAGTCTTCTACCTATTGTTGCTTTTACTTCCTGTCCATGCTCATCTGCTGAAGCTGGCAACACATGCTGTGTGCAACTCCACGGGCAACAAAAAACTTCCATACACATGTGTAAGTCTAAATAATAAGCATTAATTGGGAAGAGGAGATTGGATTCTTTCTCAGTACAAATATTTAACAAGGGCCTTCTTGTGGCAGCTCATGAATGAACAGAATTAAGCAGCCATTAATATTTAATGCTGGAACATTCTGTGTAAATGTCTCTTTTCTTTAGTTCACACTTGCCCAGGGAATAGCTCAGAGCAACTCTTCATTCTCAAACGATGTAAAGAGGCTAAGCACCTGCTGACTTATAACCTATTAACCGTCCTGTCAAACAGCCGCAACCACGGCTTACCATCTGCAGAACAGAAAACCTGAGATACATTGGCTGACAGGCCATTTGTTTCCTTTTCTGAATTCCTCATAGTTGACTGGAGAAACAAGATGTAGTTTACATGGGCTCTAATCAACAGAAGCACACACAGAATTACACAAGCATGCTTCTGATGCTCTTATAACTTTAGTGTTTACATTAGTTAAGATGTTCCTGTACTTAGATTTAGAGCTTGCATTATTCTGTGTTTAATAGTTGCTCTTAGTTCTTTTGTGAATAATACATCTGAATTTTCCACTCTTGTTGATCTAGGCACTATAGATTCTCTTGCTCTTGCATTATCACAACAAATCGAAGTAAACATTCCACTGCACCCTATCCTATTTTATTATTTCCCACAGGTGTTTCTCTCCTTGGAGCAAGAGATTGAGGGGAGATTTGATTAAGATAATCAACATTTTGAAAGGTTTAGATAAGGTAGGCAAAGAAAATCTGTTCCCATTTGTGCGATAACGAGGGGACACAGATTTGAGATTTTGGGAAAGAGATGCAAGGGAAATTGTGAGGAAGAACTTTTTTTAGATGCAATGTGTCATCATGGTCTGGACCAGGCTTCCTTTGAGGATGAAGGAAGAGGAGAGATCTGTGATTTCTTAAGGAAATTAGATGGACACTTGAGAAATCAACTTGCAGAGTTACAGGCATAGATTAGGGGAATGGAACAGAATGGATTGAAAGACCAAAGTAATAGACTCCTTCTGTACTAACTCTGAAATTGTAGAATTCCTTGCCATCCGTCGTCCTTCCTTCTGCAATTCATGGGTGTTCAGAATGAAAGATTTATCGTACCTTTTCCCATATTTCAGCTAGCTTTAATGATATCTTTTGCTACAAAGCTTGATTTCTTAAAAAACATAATAAAGGCAGAATGGTGGTTTGTAAAACAAACCTCGTAAATAGGTAGATGTCATATTAGAAAAAGTTTTACTTTGATTCTCTGTTAATTCCTGTTAAAATCCTATTACTTCTTACTTCTCTGTTTTCTTATAGCTGCAGTTAACTTGGCGAAACTGAAGCTATTCAGACATTATTATGTTATGGTAAGTTTCAGCTTATTCTCCTGATGTGATCAAAGGGAAACAATTTTGCCAGGGTAAGCAATCAAGTAAAAGGCACTGTTCCATGGCCTCAGTGTTTACTGGGTTAGGAATGATGGTTCGGAAACCTAGAAACTGAGTATTTTTCCAGGTTGCCTGCCCGGTTGAAATTGTGGCTGCTCATCAGAAAAAGAAGAATCAAGAAGTCACAGCTGATGGATATTATTAAACTGGAAGGGGTACAAAAAAGATTTAGAAGGGCTTTACTGAGATTGGAAGGTTTGAATTATAAACAGAGGCTGGATAGACTGGCACTTTTTTCCCCTGGAGATAGGAGGCTGAGGGGTGACTTTAGAGGTTTATAAAATCTTGCAGGGCATGCATAAGGTGAATAGCCAAGGTCTTTTCCCAAGAGTAGAGGAGTCCAAAACTGAAGGGCATAGGTTTAAGGCGAGAGGGGAAAGATGTAAATGGGACCTGAGGGTCAGCTCTTTCATGCAGAGAGTGATGCGTGGATGGAACAAGCTGCCATAGAAAGTGTTGCAATCACAACATCTAAAAGACATTTGTACCAGTACGTGGATAGAAATGTTTAGAGGGCTATGGACCAAGCGCAAGCCAGTGGGATTAGTTCAGTTTAGGAAATCTGGTCAAAATGGACAAGTTGGGCTGAAGAGCCTGTTTCCATTACTTGATGATGAACAACTAAGTGTGGTTGAGGATGGGATGATTGGGAAGCTGACTCATCATGTTCTGGGTTCTTGAAGGGAGAGTCTTGGATGGGGAAAGCTGGAATTGAGGAAGGTCTTGGAGGTTTCACGCATTTACAGGGTAGATTGCTGTGCCTGACAGAATCACTCCTGCTTTTCTTGGTTGTAAAAGCACTTAACCTTTTGCATGCAGCATTTGCAAGGCATCATGTGGCCTAAAACCTGAATGACAACAGTAAGAAATGTACAAAGTTAAAAATCACACAACACCAGGTTATAGTCCAACAGATTTAATTGGAAGCACACTAGCTTTCGGAGCATCGCTCCTTCATCAGGTGATAGTGGAGGGCTCAATCCTAACACACAGAATTTATAGCAAAAAGTTACAGTGTGATATAAGTGAAATTATACATTGAAAAATTGATTGTCTGTTTCATTTGTTTGAATACCATGATAGTTTCACTTCTTTCATGTGAATATCACAAAACCTCTTTTTAAAAAGTTGCATTCTCAGGTTAGTTGTTAACAACGGTGTTAGCTAGACAATATGTTGAAGATGTTAGCCCCTTGTGTTCTCTGTCTATGTCATGATGTTTAGATTGATTCTAATCTAAAAAGTGAGATAATGGAGTTTTTTTTTATTGCATGCAGTTTTTGAGCCAAGTACAATGTAACTCTGCAAGTACAAATTCACCCCACAAAATATGTGTGTGTGTGTGTGTGTGTAGTGAGTGCAGAGTGTCTTAAGTCTGTGAGGGGGTGCGTGTGTGTGTGTGTGTGTGTGTGTGTGTGTATATATAGTGCAATGGTGGTCACCTGTAATGTGACATGCATCCACGGTCCCAGTGGGTACCGAACTTAGCTATCAGCCTCTGCTTGGCCACTTTTCGCTGCTGCCTGTCCCGAAGTCCGCCTTGAAGGATGGTCACCCGAAGGTCCGAGGTCGAATGTCAGGGGATCCCCAGCTTCTGTCGCGACATTAAGGATTTCTTACAGAAACTCAGTACCCACAGACAGTCGAACCGGGAACATTCCTCGTCACAACATTCCGCATTCTACACCAGCATCTCCCACAATGATGGCATCGCGGCAACAGCTTCAGTACTCAACACCAACAACTGCCAATCTCCAAACACCATCCTACTACTCATCCGCTTTATCCTTGATCACAATGTCTTCACCTTTGACAACCAGTTCTTCATTCAGACACATGGAACAGCCATGGAGACCAAATTTGCACCCCCAATATGCCAATATTTTTATGCACAGGTTCGAATAAGACTTCTTCTCTATGCAGGATCTCCAACGAACGTTATACACCACGTACATTGACGACATTTTCTTCCTCTGGACCCATGGTGAGGAGTCACTGATAAAACTACACAATGACATCAACAAGTTTCATCCCACCCTCAAACTCACAATGGACTACTCTCGTCTATCTGTCTCATTCTTGGACACATGCATCTCCATCAAGGATGGACACCTCAGCACCACACTCTACCACAAACCCACAGACAACCTCACAATGCTGCACTTTTCCAGCTTCCACCTAAAACATATTAAAACAGCCATCCCCTATGGACAAGCCCTACGCGTACACCGGATCTGCTCAGACGAGGAGGAATGTGACAGACACCTGGAAGTAGTCAGGGATGCCCTCACAAGAACGGGGTACGATGCCGAACTCATCGACCGCTAGTTCTGACATGCCACAGCAAGGAACCGTAATGACCTCCTCAGGAGACAGACACGTGCTGCAACCGACAGGGTACCCTTCGTTGTTCAGTATTTCCCAGGAGCTGAAAAACTACGCCGTGTTCTTCGTGACCTGCAACATATTATCAATGAGGATGAGCACCTCACCAAGAACTTCCCCACACCTCCACTACTTGCCTTTAAACAACCGCCAAATCTCAAACAGATCATTGTTTGTAGCAAGCTGCCCGGCTCTCAGGACAACTCCATACAACCGTCACGGTGGACGCTGCAAGACGTGTCCGAGTGTGGACACGGATACCATCATTACACATGGGGACACCTCCCACCTTGTATGTGGCAGGTACTCACGTGACTCAACCAACGTTGTCTATCCTATACGTTGTAGGCAAGGATGCCCTGAGGCTTGGTACATTGGGGAAACCGAGCAAAGACTATGGCAACGGATGAATGGGCACCGCACAACAATCAACAGACAGGAGGGTTCCCTCCCAGTTGGGGAA
>NC_057739.1:36839552-36853772 GCF_004010195.1 Chiloscyllium plagiosum | reverse complement strand
AAATTTTTGCTATAAATTCTGTGTTAGGATTGAGCCCTTCGCTATCACCTGATGAAGGAGTGACGCTCCGAAAGCTAGTGTGCTTCCAATTAAACCTGTTGGACTATAACCTGGTATTGTGTGATTTTTAACTTTGTACACCCTAGTCCAACACCGGCATCTCCAAATCGTAAGAAATGTAAGCTTTGTTAAAATGATGGCACACAGTCCCTTTAAAAGGTCTCCATGACCAATGCACCTGTTGAGAGTGGATTCATAACCTGCCCTCATCCCATGTCGATTAAAACTGGAAATAGGTGAATTTAAGGAGAACTGGATTCTTCTTTGAAATTTTAAACATGTTTAAATAATTTATTTTGTTTTCTCTCTTTCCTTTCTGTCTTTCTATCTCTAACAATATAACTCAAATATACCTTTTTCAGATCACACAATCTCCCCCACCCTAACCTCAAACCTGTTATTTAACCCAGTGTTTTAGATTTCAGAATTAGCCAAATTGTTTAGGTCTTTCAAAACATCTGTATTGAGCCAAATAGCCTCAATTTCTTCCTCTCAGTTCCCAAGTGTTTTCACACAGGTATAAGTATTGTAAGGCAATTGGGTCCCCATGGAATTTGTTTGCTGACTGGAACTGGAATTTATAGCACTTGGGTTACTATTGCACATTCTAAGCTGCCTTATTTTTGGATTTCTTACTGGTGCAATAGTGTTGCTTGTCCTGGCTTAATATAGAAACATAGAAGCATGCCATTCGGCCCTTCAAGCCTTCTCTACCATTCGGTATGATTATCACTGATCTTTCAACTCACTACCCTGTTCCTACTTCCTTCCTCTGCCTTTTCATTCTTTTAGCCCTAACTACTATTTGAAACAATGTAATATTTTTGCCCTCGACTACTTTCTGTGGCAGAGAATTCCACAGCCTCAGCACTCTCTTGGTGAAGAAATTTCTCCTCATTTTACTCCTAAATGGCCGACCCTACATCCTTAGACTGTAACCCCTGATTCTAGACTCCCCAGTCATCAGGAACATCCTTCCTGCATTTACATTGCTTGGTCCTGTTAGAATGTTTTAGGTTTCTGTAATGACTCTGATGTTCTAACTAATCTGGTCTCTCTTCATATGTCAGTCCTGCCACCCCGGGAATCAGTTTGCCACTCCTTCCAAGTCTAGAACATCCTTTCTCAGATAAGGAGACCAAAATGACACAAAATACTCCAGGTGTGATGTCACCAAGGTGTTGTACAATTGCTGGAAGACATTCCTGCTCCTGTTCTCAAATTCTCTCACTTTGAAGGGAAACATACCATTTGCCACCTTCGCTGTCTGCTGCACCTGCTTCTTACTTTCAGTGACTGAATACAAGGATACCCAGGCCTTGTTGCACTTTTCTTATCAGTCACCAGTCAGATAATAATCCACCTCCCTGTTTTGCTCTCAAAGTGGATAATCTCTCTTTTATCTATGTTATACTTCATCTGCCACACATTTTCCCAATAAATTTGTCCAGTTTATCTGTATACACTCTGCGTCCTCCTCACAGCTCACCCTCCCTCCAGGCTTTGTGTTGCCTGCAAACTTGGAGATGTCACATTTAGTTCCCTCATCTAAATTATTAATGCATGTTGTGAATAACTGGGATCCGAGCAGTGATCCCTGTGTACCGCATCAATGATGCAAATCCATTTGTTTCTACCCTTGGTTTACGTCAGCCAACAAGTTCTCTAGCCATCTTAGTACACTACCATGAAACCCACGTGCATTACCTTTACATGCTAATCTCTTATTTGGAATTTATTAAAAACCTTATGGATATCCAACTACATCATATCCACTAGTTCCTTCTTTATCAATTCTACGAGTTATATTCTTGAAAAATTCTGACAGATTTGTCAAACAAGACATTACCTTTCGAAAATCCATGATGGATACTGTCCAATCCTATACTCTTTTCCAAATGATCTGCTGTTAAATGTTTGTTTGCTACCAATGTCATGCTAAACAGTCTTTAATTCCCTGTTTTTCTCTACTTTTTTTAAATAGTGAGGTTGCGTTAGCTGCACTCCAATCCATAGGAACTTTTCCAGAGTCAATAGAATGTAGAAAGATAACCATCAATGCATCCATTATTTGTAGGGCCAATTCCTTAAGTACTCTGGAATGTAAATTATTGGGCCCTGGGATTTATTGGCCTTTAATTCCATCAATTTCCCCAAAACCATTTCTCTGCTAATACTGATTTCATAACGTTCCTCCTCTCAGTAGATCCCATGTTTCTCAACATTTCATGGATATTATTTGTGTACTTTTTGTGAAGATAGAACCAATCTGCTTGTTCCCTCACTATAACATTTTTGTTTCTGATTGTAAGGATCCAACATTGATCTTATCTAATCTTTTATTCTTCACATTTCTAGAAGCTTTTACAATCAGTTTGTACATTCCCTGCAAGTTTCATATTCTACTTTATGCCTATTAATCAATCTTTTTGACCTCTTTTGGTGGGAATTGTTTAGATTTCAACCTTCAGGTCTGTTTTGTTTTGGTCATTTTGTATGTTGCCTCCTTGGATCTAATACTATGCCTAATTTCCCATATTAGCTACAGTCAGGCTATCTTACCTATTTTATTTTTGTCAGACAGAAATGAACAATTGTGGCAGTTCATCCACTTGCCCTTTAAATGTTTATCATTGCCTATCCATGGTCATCCCTTGAAGTAACATTCTCCAGTGTATCATCACCAGCTCACACCCCATCCATCATAGTTTGCTTTATTGAGATTCAGGACCCTAGTCTCAGAATTAGCCCCATCACCCTCCATCTTAAGGAAGAATTCCATCATATTATGGACACTCTTCTCAGGAGGCCTCGCACAGGTAAATTGCCAATTTCTTTCTCATGACACAATATCCAGTTCTCTAGCTGCTTCCCCAATGTAATGATCTAAAAAACCATGCCATGCACACTCCAGGAATTCCTCCTGCACGGTGTTTTTGCTGATTTGATTTGCCCAATCTGTACATAGGACAAATAATAATTACTCGTAATTATAACTATCTATATTGCTTGTGTTTCTAGTTCCCTGTTTAATGGCTTCCCAACATTGTCACTACAGTTTGAGGGTTAATATACAATCCCCACTACTATTTTCTGGCCCTTGGTGTTTCTAAACTCATCAAATATAGAATCTACTTCACCAGAGCTAATATCATTCCTCACTGTTGCATCGATGTTCTCTTTAAACAACAATGCTACTCAACCTCTTTTTTTTGTCTGTCCTTCCTAAAAACTGGATACCCTCAAGCTAGAATTCCTGGAATGTGTGAATGACATTCAGTTCCTTCTCTGAACCCTGCAGCCACATGTCAACTGATCCCAATTATATCATTCCAGTTTATGTCTATTTGCATATTGCCAATGCACCGTGTGTTGAGACGCACAACCTTGAGGCTGGTCTTTTAACATTCTTAGTCACAGAATCCTGACAGTGTGGGAACAGGTCATTCAGCCCATCCAATCCATACTGACTCATCTGGGAGGAAACCAGAGAACCTGGAGGAAACCATGCAGACATGGGTGAATGTGCAAATTCCACATGGATAATCGTCCAAGGGTGGAATGAATCTTGGATCTCTGGTGCTGTGAGGCAGCAGTGCCATCCTCTGAGCCACTGTGCCATCCCTTAGTCTTGCTCACATTATTTTGCTTTGTGGCCCCTTTTGATTCTTGCCTTTGAATTCTTTGCTTATCACTTTTCTTATTTCCCATTGTCTTTTTATTATTGCTTCTATTTTGCTCTTTTTTGTGGCCATAAAAGCTTCTCTTTCCTTCTCTATTTTCATAAAACAAACGAGCAGGACTTACACAGTTAATGTTGTTGAATAGAGAGACCTATGGGTACATAGTCTTTGAAAGTTGTGTCACAGGTAGACAGGGTGTCTAAGAAGGTGTTGAGCATGCTTGCCTTCATTGCTCAGACGGCTGAGTCTAGAAATTGGGACATTTTGCTGCGGTTGTAAAGGATGTTGGTGAGGCCAGCTTTGGAGTATTATGTACAGTTCTGGCCCCACTGCTATGGATGGATATTGTTAAGTTAGAGAATGTTCAGTAAAGATTTACAAGGATGTTGCTGGGACTGCAGGGTTTCAGTTACAAGGAGAGGCTGGATAAGCTGAGACTTTTTTCACTGGAGTATAGTAGGCATTTGAGGGGCTTATGGAGGTTTATAAAATCATGAGGTAAGGTGAATAGCAAAGGTCGTTTTCTTAAAGTGGGTGATTTCAAAGCTGGGGAGTATATTTTTAAGATGAGAGGAGAAAATTTAAAGGGGAGTTGAGGGGCAACATTTTCACGCAAAGGTTCATATGTGGAATAATTGCCAAATGAAGTGGTAGCTGCAGTTACAGTTACAACATTTAAAAGACATTTGGACAGGTACATCAGTAGGAAAGCTTGAGAGGGATGTGGGCCAAATGCAAGCAAGTGGGACTTGTTGAGTTTGGAAAACTTGATCTGCATGGATTAGTTGGACCAAAGGGTCTGTTTCCGTGTTGTATGCCTCTGTGATTGAATCCCCTATTACAATAGCCTTCCTATGCTTATTCCTCCTTTCTTGTGCAGCATAGCCAACTGTGGTGCAACAAGTTTTGTTGTTACTTTCGCTCCTAACTGTATCCACTAATTGTGAGGAAAGCTAATGGCATGCTTTCCTTCATAGTGAGAGGATTTGAGTTTCGGAGTAAGGATGTCTTGTTGCAGTTACCCAGGGCTACATCTTGAGTATTGTGTACAGTTTTGGTCTCCTAGTCTGAAGGAGGACATTCTTGCTATTGAGGGAGTCCAGCGAAGACTCACCAGACTGATTGCCGGGATGGCAGGACTGACATATGAAGAAAAGTTGGCTTGAATTCACTGAAATTTAGAAGAATGAGGGTGGATCTCATAGGAACACACAAATTCCTGATGGGACTGGACAGGCTAGATGTGGAGAGAATGTTCCTAATGTTGGACAAGTCCAGAACAAGACGTCACAATCCGAGAATAAGGGGTAAGCCATTCAGGACTGAGATGAGGAAGAATTTCTTCACTCAGAATTGTGAACTTGTAGAATTCTCTCCCACAAGAAGCTGTTGGAGCCACTTCATTAGCCATATTAAAGAGGGAGCTAGATGTGGCCCTTGAGGCTAAAGGGATCGAGGGGAATGGGGAAAGGATGAAAATGGGATACTGCGATTGCATGATCAGCCATGATCCTATTGAATGGTGATGCAGGCTCGAAAGGCTGAATTGCCCATTCCTGCACCTATTTTCTATCTTTCTGTATTTCAGAGGAATATATCTGTTTGCAGAGGAATATCCACAGGGGATTTCTGCAGTGTCTGTCTAGTCCTCTTGCTCTGCCTGCTGGTCATCCATTCCCTCCTGCCTGTGGAGTCTTAACCTGCACATTGATCACCTTTATATGCTGTTCACGGTCCTCTGAGCCTCAGATGCTGCAGTGTCCCCAGACACTGCTTTGGCTTTGAAACTTGGACTTCCAGGAACTATAGATTTCCTGCACATGTTCTGATCCCTGCCACTGGAATTGTGCCCGTCTTCTCTCTTTTAAAACTGCACCTTAAATTAAAATAATATGAATTACTCTAGTGTCCTCATCCTCTGGGCTGCTGCACTATTGCCCTTATGAACTATAAACCCAAAATGAAGACCTTACGAATTATAAATGATCAAAATTGGACAAAATTGGACAAATTAACCCGACCTTATTCATCCACTAATCTGCTTTCAGCTCTACGTATAAGTTCTGTGAGACTGACATTAGAATCTATTTTAATTAACTCATTCTGTGAAGCTCCTTAAAACCACTCAAGTGTAAATGTCTACATCTTTGCTTTCCAAGAGGTTTTACCCATTAAATAGAATCCTTGATCAAGAAGATGGGATTGAGAGCTTAATAGGACTTTAAAAATTATGACCTTTTAATTTACTTCTGAGCTTGTGTCTTTTAAGTTGCTTTACAGGATAGAGAGCTCCAAGGTATAATAAAAATGAAAAAAAGGTTGTTCTGGTGAAAATGTATCTCTATGTGTTGGATAACAGAATTTATCAGGTTAAGGTTCATTATTGTGTTTATCATTCCTACTTTGTCTGACATGTTAAACCTTTTTTAATCTTGCCTCACTCAAAAATATGCAATCACAATTGAATCTTTGGAGGCATCAACCTTGCAATATCACATTCAAGTAATTATCCTTGACAATTGAGTCTCAAAAACGAATGTCAGCAGTGTACTCAGCCATGAACTTTGCTCATTTTCTAACTAATGCTTACTTGTGTTGTCTTCAGTTGGGGACTATTAGATGATGATCGGGAGCAGGAACCTTAGCTGATCTTATTTCTACTTAGCCCTCAGATCCTGCTGTCTGTTCTAGTAACCTACAGTACCTACCCAACTGAAATCAACTAGTCCCCATTGAACTGAGTTAACATTTAGAGTGATGAGTTTTGAAGAAGACAACTATAGAACTGTAAACTGGGCAATTCATTCAACAGTTGGCACCGTAACTCTAGTTTCTAATGTTTTGAATCAAGATCCCATACATCAGAGGTTAACATTTTTAGATTATTAGTTTTAAAGAATCCTATGACACAGTTCTTTGCTATTCCTGTGGTACCCCATTTTGAGTTCCACTAGTTAATTTGTGATAAATAGCATTTAAATGAAGAACGCATTCTGTTAGGTTTGCCTGTCATATTGCTGTACTTTAAATGCAAATTTTGCTTCTCTGTGTTCCAGATTGTGTGTTACATTTATTTTACGCGGATCATAGCAATTCTGATCAAAATCATTGTGCCTTTCCAGTGGAAATGGCTGTATCAGGTGAGTACATTCACCATTTATTTATCTTGCTGTAGTCTATTATAGTGAAAAAGTAAAGATAAATCAGTCATGGGGTTCAAATTTAATTACAATGAAGAAAATTAATTAGTTTAGTAACGCTGTCCAGTATTTCCATTAAGTCAAGACAGAAGGGAAGGGTGGAAAAAGTGGTAATATCATATTGCATTTTACTGACCTTTTGGAAGATGATTACAGCATGTTTGGCCAATCTTTACCCATCTAGAAAGAACCTAAAAAGCAGATATGGTAACATGCAATTCTTTATTCAGTGATCTCAAACCTTCTTGGATTTGCTTGTCTATCCATTCCATTTATTGAGTGCTCTGTGTGATACACACATTGCTGATGCCTGTGTTAGATTGGATTTTTACTCGTTTGAATCCTATTTTCTCATTTTTTATTGAGATTTACATCTTCCATAAATAAAACAAAGAATTGTGGGTATTGGCAATATTAAAAAACATAAAATCAAAATTTGCTACAAAAACTCAACAGATCTGGCAGCAGTTGTGGAGGGAAAACAGAATTAAGTCCCATGGTCCTACTTCTGAAGTAACTTCAGTTAACTGTTTTCTCCCACAGGCCCTGCTGACTCTCCAAGAATTTCTGTTTTGTTTGTTTTACTTTTTCCATACTATGTAGTTATATGATTCGTTTTTCTTCCTAACTCAGACCCTAACTTGGAGATCTTTACACTGTCTACAGGTTTTCCCCTGTGTTTTGTTGACTAAATTGGATAGGGTATTCAGGGTGTCTGACTAGAGAATATCAATTTTGAGTTATTTTTTAATCAACCTGTCCAGAGTTGTTACTACACATTTTCTGGAGCAGGTGGGATGCAAAACTGAGCCTTCTGGCTCAGAGGCAAGAATAATATCACTGTACCACAAGAGGTCCCTACTGTCAGTTTTGATTGTGTTATGGTTATATCATTCAACCTTCTATTGGCTCAGTTGATTAGTTGCTGGGCACGTTGAGTCCATAAAGATTCTGAGATATTTTTCACTGTCTTCATTGGCTATTATGATATTATTTCATGAAGTACACTTCTTACCCAGTTTGTCACCCTGGCTGATGACTTTACAGTTGCCTGTTCTAAAATTAATTTGCCAATTTGTATAACTTGTCAACTCATTCTGTAATTTCTGGGCTGTATTTCCTGGTGGTCCAAAACAATGGTTCTGAAGGGGTTCAAGTCCCACCTGCTCCAGAGGTGTTTAATAATAATTCTGAACGTGTTGATCGGGCAATGTTGAAGATGGTATAAAAACTGTTACATGACATTGTTTGGAGTAAATATTCAGTAACACGCCATTGCAACTGGAATACATTTCTATTATAGGAACATATTTTGCATATGAAACTAATTTTATGTGTTTGTGCAATTCGATTAGCTTAGAAATCAGCCCTTAAGTAATGACTTTCTGTATCACCAATTTTGCAGGATCTACCCATTTTTCTGAAAGCAGTGTCTTTCTGAATTTACTTAAATTTATTTCTGTGATTCGTTTAATTATAAAATTAGCTTTCCCATATTATTGATATTACTGACAGGGACAAAGCCACATATTCTGTTTTATGAGTTTGTTAGAAACTATAGTGCACCTTCAGAGGGGAAAAATCCCTTTTCTTTCATGGCACTGTCATATTTCCTGAGGTTGGAGATTACTGGATAATGGAAGTGCAAGTCATTATTGTCATGTTCATTCTTTGAATCTCTATTGTGTATCTCTGATATGGCATTGTGCCATTCTTCTAGCTGTCCAATTTCCCGTTAATGAAATAACTTCCTTTGTTTGACTCTTCTTTTAGAAGAATGAGGTGTTTTCTGCAATTGTCTTGCCAAATCTCATAATTTGGGACTGGTGTTTTCCACCCTTTTTAGATTAAGAGGTTAGGCAAACTAGTTCCAGGCCTCTGCTGAGATAATTGTGATAGAGGCAGCTCAAAGAAACCCAAGAGCATCACAAAATGTATGATTGAACTTCAGTAAAAGCCCTGACCAAAAGATGATTCTTAATCTTGTAGCGTAGAGGGAACAACATTGGAGGAGAAGAAAGATGTCTGCATCTGGCATCAGTTTGTGATGAGGTCTTCTTTGGGTAAATACGCTTCCATCAACTCTTCTAATAATAGTCCACAGGGCTTGCAAGTGTTATGTCTCTTTATTGACTCAAGAGACATGGACATTGCTGGTTGGCCAGTTTTTATTGCCTGTTCCGATTTGTCCCCGAGTATGCGGTGATGAACTGCCTTCTTGAACCGTAATCCAAGTCCTGTAGATAGACCCACAGTGCTCTTAAGGAGGGAATTCAAGATTTGACACACACACTGAAGGAGCAGCAATATATTTCCAACTCCAGGATAGTGATAGGCTTGGAGGGGATCTTGCAGGTGGTGGTGTTTCAATGTATCTGCTGTCCTTAGATGGTAGCGGTCATGGGTTTTGAAAGTTCTGTCTGTGGACCTTGGCGAATATCTGCAGTGCATTTGGTAGATAGTGCATACTTCTGTTGTTGTGCATTGGTGCTTGTGGATGTAGTTGCTTGTGGATGTAGTGCCAATCAAGTGGCTGCTTTGACCTGGATGTGTCAAGCTTCTTGTGCTGTTGCAGCTGCACTGATCTAGGCAAGCACGTGTATTCCATCACACTCCTGACTTGTGTCGTATAGGTGGTTAACAGGCTTTGGATGTAAGTTACTCATTTCTGAATTTCCTAACATCTGACATGATCTTGTAGCCACTCTATTAATATGTTTGAGTCCAGTTGAGTTTCTCGTCAGTGGTAACTCCCAGGATGTTGGTCGGGGATTCACTGATGGTAATACCTTCAATGTAAGGGGCTAGTAGTTAAATTGTCTCATGTTGGAGATGGTCATTGCGTGGCATTTGTGTGGCATGAATGTTACTTGCCATTTGTCAGCCCAAGCCTGGATATCGTCCAGATCTTGTTGTATTTGAACATGGACAATTTCAGTACCTAAGGAGTCATGAATGGTGATGAACATTGTGCAATCATTGGCGAACATCACCACTTCTGACGTTATGGTGTCATTGATGAAGCAGCTGAAAATGCTGAGGAGCTCCTGCAGACATGTCCTGAAACTGAGATAACTGACCTTCAACAATACAACTGTATACATATGAAGTAATAACCACAAATAAATCTATAAGATATAGGAGGAAATTAGGCCATTTGGCCCATCAAGACTGCCCCATCACTCTTTGACAAGAGACACATACTTATATAACAAGAAGACCACTTTTGGAATATAGTGTGCAATTCTGATCTTCCTATCGGAAGGATGTTGTGAAACTTGAAAGGGTTCAGAAAAGATTCACAAGGATGGTGCAAGAGTTGGAGGATTTGAGCTACAGGGAGAGGCTGAATAGCCTGGGGTTCTTTTTCCTGGATCGTCGGAGGATGAGGGGTGACTTTATGGAGGTTTATACAATCATGAGGGGCATGGATAGGGTAAGTAGACATGGTCATTTCCCTGGGAGTGAGGTAGTCCAGCATTGGAGGCCATAGGTTTAGGGTGAGAGGGGAAAGATTTAAAAGGGTCCTAAGGGGCAATGTTTTCACGCAGAGGATGGTGCGTGTTTGGAATGAGCTGCCAGAGGAAGTGGTGGAGGCTGGTACAATTACAACATTTAAAACGCATCTGGTTAGGCACATGAATAGGAATGGTTTAGAAAGGTATGGGCCATGTGCTGGCCAATGGAGCTAGATTAGGTTGAGATATCTGGTCAGTGTGGATGGGTTGGTCTGAAGGGTCTGTTTCTCTCCTGTACATCTCTGTGACTCTACAGTAAAATAACAACTTATATTAGCTTAAGGCTAGTTAACTATATTAACACTAAGTAATATTGTTTTCTTCCAAGAGATTGTCACTAATTCTTTGGAATTCCCTTCTTTAAAACACAGGGGGTGGACAGTTTTTAAAGTATTTTTTAAGGTAGATAGATTCTTGAATACCAAGGGGTTGAAAGATAATTGGGGATTATACGGAATGAGGAATACAGCTGAGATTAAAATTAGATCGACCACAACCTTATTGAATGATGGAGCAAGCTTGAAAGCCAAGTGGCCTTTTCCCTTCCTTGTTCATATGATCATATCTATGCTATACATTTGTAGATTTAACTAATAACCAGAGCATACTAGCTCATCCCAGAGACCATCAGTAAGTGAGTTCTTCCAAAGCGCGCTCTTTACTCCTCAAGGTCAACTGCTTTTTCTGGCAGATTTAAGGCAAACACTAATCGAGTTGGTCAGTGCCACTTACTTTATATTGCATGTTCTTTATTATCAAGGGACTTAAGTTTTTGGAAAAAGAAAGCATTTTTGGCAAATGAATTTCATTCAGTATTAATTCTCCCTTTTGTGTTTTGAAACCCTTTGAAAAAAATTGTTGAACTAAAAATCCATAGCATTGTTTTCTGATCAGGATTCTATAAATTTTAGTTCCTAGATGAACTTGCCACGCTTGTGTTCTTCTGTTTGACGGGATATAAGTTTCGACCAGCTTCAGACAATCCCTACCTTCAACTACCTCAGAATGAGGAAGATGTAGAGATGGATGAAGTGTAAGTACTTTCAGCTCAAAGTTTATTTTGGACTAAAACGTGTTCATGAGCTTTCAGAAATCTATAACAACATTTTTATGATTTGACACAATGATCCCAATTTGATTGTGATCAACCAATGATTTATTATTAGGTGCTAATTTCCACTTCTAGAGTTACAACTTGAAACTGGTGGTTATTGTTTGTCAGTTGGGTGTGGTGCAGGTATCATTGGTAACACGAACATGCAACACAGTTCACCTGTGTGAATTCTGTGTCACACAAAATGAAATGGAATTTTACAAATTAATGCCAAATTCCTTTTTCTCTTTGAGGAGTGCTAAAGAAGGGTGAACTCCCAGCAGAAAATAACCACTTCAGGCAAAGCAAGATAGCCAATATAAAAATATGCTGTTAAAGAGGTCACTTTGCAGAGGGAGGGAGTAGGCAAGCTGCACAGTGAAAATCAAAAAATCAATGTTTTCTAAAATCTTTGAGAGTCTGCTAAAACTGTGGAAAAAGTTTCATGTTTTAAAAGCAAACCTGGAAGAAGACACAGGTGTATAGCTGCACATCAGTATTGTGTGTATCACTCTCAATTAAACACACAATCACTATAAAACTTGAAACCTCAGTAAAAATCACACAGTAAAGAAGATTGTTAACCTTGAAGCTGTGGAGGTGAACAACAGCTGGGAAGAGGAAAGAAAGTAAGAGACATTGCAGATCTTGTAAAGAGAAATGTTGGAAACCATCTAATTTTTTTTTAAATATCACGGGATGCACTTGTTTGATTTTTTTTTCATTTTGGCAAGAATGAATTTCACTTAGTATAAATTTTCTGAGGAAACTGACAGGTTGAGTGTGAGGTCCCCAATTCATGTCATTTATAGATATTATAAGATTACCAAATGGAGCAGGTTTGATGCACTATCTAACATTGTATTCAATATCTAACAGTCTTGGTGCGAATGACTTGCCTTGCTATTCATATTGCTTAAACCATTCAATTTTTATGCATACTTTCAGTGTTTTCACTTTATTTTAGCTTAAGTTTCTTTGTTCATAGTTCATCTCTTTACACTCAAACTCATTTATATTATTTTTTCTCAATGCATGTACATAACTTCTTAAAGTGCATTGTTTACGGTTGTGTATTATATGTTAATTGTATTCTAACAAGTGCATTGTAAAATCTTAAACTAAGCCCTATTGATTTATTTCTACATTGTTCTGCTTGTCTGTCCAATTTTCATTTTAATTGCTGTTAGCATTTTGGAGGGTTGAAGCTACTGTTGGCCCTGATGCTTTTTGGCTGCTTCTAAAGGATTCCTGCTCTGCGCATTGTAAACTTAGCTTACTTATTTCACCAAAATGTATTCATCGGTTCTCAATTTAATTTGTCCTTTTTTTTCAACTTCACAACTGATTTAAAATAGTTTGCTCTTGTCATTCTAGCATTATGTTGCTGATTTGACAGGCTTTGGATTGACTTCTACACCTCAGTCATATAATATAAAATAGAAATAACCAACCTTACATTTCTCCATCCAGCAGCTGTTTCTTATCTGTTGCTATACCTTTGTCAAATCTATTGCATTTCTTTAGCCATGACCTATCCTTGATTCTCATGATTTTGCTTTTATCAGAAATCTCGATGGGGCTTTTCTATGTCTAAATATGCTGCATGCTTATAATCTGAAATAAGGTAATGAAATTGAAGAAACAAGACTTTGCCTTCTTAGTTGATGTTTCATATGGAGCTGTTTCTGTAGTGATACTCTTCCAGTCAATGCCATTACAAGCATTTTGTTAGTCTATCTATATTTTTTTGGGTTTTGTTTCTGATTATACACAACCCTCCTCTTTTTAACGTGATTTCATCCCAATCCTGTGAAGCTTCAGTATTTGTAAGTTGTTTCTTGAAATTATTCACAACTCTGAATCCCTGTTGATTTTAAATGGAAAAGGAAGGAGTATTGTTTACCCTAAAATATTTTTTAAATGGGACTAGGGCAGATATAGTTTGTTGAATAAGATGTCAGTCCGCACAGTTTAAGGAAACATAACCTTTGCCTGAGTGCTTGAGGGTTCTGGATGTTCAAGTGTCTTACACCTATAATGAATCCAGCTGATGTTATTACCAGACAAATCAAATCACGTACAGGAATCTGGCTTGATAGATTGTGCTTTGATTTGTTTTGAATGGAGTGGTTTCTTATGAACCATAACTATGCAGTGCTGCATATTTTTCTTTACCAATAAAACAAAGTTATCAACAAAATAAATTAATACGTCGGTAGTGGGCAAGTTGTTGGAGGGAATCCTGAGGGACAAGATGTACATGTATTTGGAAAGGCAAGGACTGATTCGGGATAGTCAACATGTCTTTGTGCATGGGAAATCATGTCTCACAAACTTGATTGAGTTTTTTGAAGAAGTAACAAAGAAGATTGATGAGGGCAGAGCGTTAGATGTGATCTATATGGACTTCAGTAAGGTGTTCGACAAGTTTCCCCATGGGAGACTGGTTAGCAAGGTTATGTCTCACGGAATACAGGGAGAACTAGCCATTTGGATACAGAACTGGCTCAAAGGTAGAAGACAGAGGGTGGTGGTGGAGGGTTGTTTTTCAGACTGGAGGCCTGTGACCAGTAGAGTGCCACAAGGATCGGTGCTGGGCTCTTTACTTTTTGTCATTTACATAAATGATTTGGATGCAAGCATAAGAGGTACAGTTAGTAAGT
>NC_057739.1:36834617-36838656 GCF_004010195.1 Chiloscyllium plagiosum | reverse complement strand
GAGGATGTGGTGGAGGCTGGTACAATTGCAACATTTAAGAGGCATTTGGATGGGTATATGAATAGGAAGGGTTTGGAGGGATATGGGCCGGGTGCTGGCAGGTGGGGCTAGATTGGGTTGGGATATCTGGTTGGCATGGACGGGTTGGACTGTTCCATGCTGTACATCTCTGACTCTATAAAATAGAATTAAACAACCCATCTACTAACAATTCAAAGATTTTTAGACATACAGTAAAAGTATATTCACAGAACACACTTTTTAAATTGTGAAGAAACAAAACAACATTTGTATAGTACTGAAAGCATACCCCTGCTACAGCAGTCAAAAATGCATTCATACAATACTCATGCCAGAGTCACTGTATCTAATATCACAGCAGGTTTAAGTCAGTTGTGACTTCCACTTTTAGACTGTCATTGCAGATAGCTTCTTCCTCGATTATGTACTTATTTAAATGTACTCATCTTTGAGTTGTCTCTTCAGGGTTTTATCCCAACACTTCTAGTCTGAGACTAACACAACTCCTCAGTTTAAGGTTTATAATTCACTATATATATATCCTTTCCTTCTCAAGTGCACAGGTTGGCACAACCACCTTATCCCAAGGATTTCACATGGCTGCTTCATTCCAAGTGAAATGAAAACAGAAAGTGCTGGAAAACCCTTTTTCAGCTACGGACATTTCCCTTAAGCTTTAAAAAAAAGTATATACTTGGGTAATGGTCGAATTTTATTGACAATTTTTGAATGTTAAATTTATGGGGTCGACTAATACATGTATATTACTGTTGAGGGGCTGAGATTCATGCTGTACCATTAGCAGAAGCCCAATTGATCTCTAAACGGATAAGGAAGATAAACGACTTATGATAATTCTGAAAACATGGAGTGGAACACAACAGCCAGTGGACTGGAAGACAGAGAGCGGAGCAGAACAACTGGCAAACTGGAAAGCTGAAGTGGAACGTGACGGCTGGTACACTGACTCATAAACATTGATCTGTTCTCTGTGAAGAGCTCGGGTCGATTTTTACATGAGATATATGGAAAATTTCAGGTTATTTGGCCATAAATATGGGATTGACTTTTACATGAGATCGACTATTACTCGAGTAGTTACGGTAAAATCTAGAACACACTAACAAACCTTATATTTAACTTGCTGGAGCACAAAACAATATAAAATGAAACCCCATTTTTGTTGCAGAAAATCACTTCACTAGAAAGCCAAGCTTCAAGAAATGTCTTAAAAAAAAATTATTGTGGCGACAGAATAACATAGAAATGAATTACTAATTTCAGACTCTCAGCCCACTAGTTACTAACAAAAAAATGGAAATCCGAAGTTACAACAAATAATGTCAAAAATATAATCAAAATCCCCCAGTTTACATCAAATACAAAAATGAGACAGTGCATGTATACTGTAGTGAGTTAACAGTACACAAAGAATGGTACTTCAACCTGATATCTTGGGTACTTCTGTGAATCTGCATCTCTTTCTCTCTCTAAGGCAACTCATTAAAAGGAATTTTAAACTGTTCAGATTTTAAAACAAAAATGCTTTTTGTGATGATGACTTTATATATATTTTTAATATTTATATTTAAGTTTGTGTTAGTGACGTATGTGTTTTCTGTGTGTCACAAGTAAATAATTAACTTTGTAGGTATTTCTGAAGCCCTGCTGATTACTTTTAAAACTGTTTGAGGTGTCTACCTTGGCATCGAATAAGCTTTTGTTTATCTGAGGATGTTTTACGATTTGGCAAAGTATACGTGTGCTTTAAGATCTGTTAGAAATATCTGGATTTCGGTTGTTTCCCTTAAACTTAAAACCATTTAGCTTCATGGGAGAGACATTTCTTTTAGTTTTATTTTGTTTTGGGCAGTTCTGTGAAGTCCTTGGATTTAACAGTTGAATAAGACAACACTTCTCAGAAGTGGAGAATTTAGTAAAGTTAGATTACGTCAGAGTAAATAGTGGTAAGTCTCAACCCTGAAGTATTGGGATAAAACCCTGAAGAGGGTACTTGAAATTGAGTACATTTAAGCTCAGGTGTTTCGTCTAGTCGTTGTTACATGAAGCTATCAATGTATTAGGAAAATTTTTTTTGGTGTGTACTATACATGGGGATGGATTTGTTTTGGAATTTTTAAGGGGAAATTTGGGATTAATGGGAGTATACTTTTACTTCTGTTGAAAAATATTCTAATGTGTGTTTACTTTAGACAAATGTAAGTTGTTGCATTTTGGCAGTGCTTATACAGTTGAAGGGCAGGACTGGTACAGTTAATGACGTTGGTGAGGCCTCTTCTGGAGTATTGTGTGTACAGTTCTGGTCGTCTTGTTATAACAAGGATATTATTAAACTGGAGAGGGCTCCGAAGAGATTTACCAGGATGTTGCCGGGAATGGAGAGTTTTAGTTATAAGGTGAGGCTGGATAGGCTCGGACTTTTTTCATTGGCGCATAGGAGGTTGAGAGATTATGAAATAACGAGAGATATAGATAAGGTCAATGGCAGGTGCCTTTTTCACAGCGCAAGGGTAGGGGGTGTATTTTTTAAGGTGAGAGAAGAAAGATTTTAAAAAGATATGAAGGGCAATTAGTTTTACACCAACCTTCCGAAGAGTAACCCACCCAGACCCATTTCCCTCTGGCTAATGCACCTAACACTACGAGCAATTTAGCGTGGCCAATTCACCTAACCTGCACATTTTTGGACTGTGGGAGGAAACTGGATCACCCGGAGGAAACCCACGCAGACACGGGGAAAATGTGCAAACTCCACACAGACAATTGCCTGAGGCGGGAATTGAATCCGGGTCCCTGGTTCTGTGAGGCAGCAGTGCTAACCACTGAGCCACTGTGCCACCCAATATAAAGCACATGAGAAAGAAATATTTGGAGGGATACGGGCCACGTGCAGCAGGTGGGACTAGTTTAGTTTGGGGTTATGGTTGACATGGGTTGGTTGGACTGAAGGTTATGTTTCCATAATTTATGACTGTATGATTTTATGATAGATCCATGGAGAGTGTTACCAAACAATGAGACCTATGGGTGCACATGCATTGTTCCTTGAAAATGGAGTCACAACTAGAGAGGGTGGTGAAAACAGCATTTGGCATGTTTGCCTTCATTGGTCAGAATATTTAGACAATAGGTGCAGGAGTAGGCCATTCAGCCCTTCGAGCCTGCACCGCCATTCAATATGATCATGGCTGATCATTCCTAATCAGTATCCTCTTCCTGCCTTATCTCCATAACCCTTGATTCCACTATCTTTGAGAGCTCTATCCAACTCTTTCTTAAATGAATCCAGAGACTGGGCCTCCACTGCCCTCTGGGGCAGAGCATTCCACACAGCCACCACTCTCTGGGTGAACAAGTTTCTCCTCATCTCTGTCCTAAATGGCCTACCCCGTACTTTTAAGCTGTGTCCTCTGTTTCGGCACTCACCCCACAGCGGAAACATGTTGCCTGCCGCCAGAGTGTCCAATCCTTTGATCATCTTATATGTCTCAACCAGATCCCCTCTCAGTCTTCTAAACTCAAGGGTACACAAGCCCAGTCGCTCCAGTCTTTCAGTGTAAGATAATCCCGCCATTCCAGGAATTGACCTCGTGAACCTACGCTGCATTCCCTCAATAGCCAGAATGTCTCTCCTCAAATTTGGAGACCAGAACTGCACACAGTACTCCAGGTGTGGTCTCACCAGGGCCCTGTACAGCTGCAGAAGGACCTCTTTGCTTCTATACTCAATCCCTCTTGTTATGAAGGCCAGCATGCTATTAGCCTTCTTCACTACCTGCTGTACCTGCATGCAGACCTTCATTGAGTGGTGTACAAGAACCCCCAGATCTCTCTGTACTGCCCCTTTACCTAAATTGATTCCACTTAGGTGGTAATCTGCCTTCCTGTTCTTGCCACCAAAGTGGATAACCATACATTTATCCACATTAAACTGCATCTGCCATGCATCTGACCACTCACCTAACCTGTCAAGGTCACCCTATAATCTCCTAACATC
>NC_057739.1:36822412-36833259 GCF_004010195.1 Chiloscyllium plagiosum | reverse complement strand
TTTCTTTACTTCCCTCGTCAGTCACGGCCGCCCATGTCTCCTCCTGGGATCTTTCTTCCTTTTAGGAATGAACTGGTCCTGCAACTTCTGCATTATACCCAGAAATATCCGCCATTGTTCCTCCATGGTCATCCCTGCTAAGGTATTGCACCATTGATCTTTGGCCAGCTCCTCCCTCATAGCTCCATAATTCCCTTTTTTCAACATAAGTACTGTTACTTCCGACTGTACCCTCTCCCTCTCCAATTGCAGATTGAAGCTTATTGTATTATGGTCACTACTTCCCAATGGCTCCTTCACTTCGAGGTCTCTGACCAATTCTGGTTCGTTACACAATACCAGATCCAGAATTGCCTTCTCCCTGGTCGGCTCCAGCACCAGCTGCTCTAAGAACCCATCTCTGAGGCACTCCACAAAGTCTCTTTCTTGAGGTCCAATACCATCCTGATTCTCCCAGTCTACCTACATGTTAAAATCCCCCATAACAACTGTAGGACTTGGAACATCATGTTGCAGTGGTACAGACACTGGTGAGGCCACGTTTAGAATACTACATTAAATTTTGGTCCCCCTTGTATAGGAATGATGTTGTAAAACTTCAGCACGTGCAGAAAAGATTTACAAAGATGTTGCCAGGACTGTAGAGTATGAGTTATAGGGAACGGCAGAATAGATTGGGACTTTTGTCATTGGAACGTAGGAGGTTGAGAAGTGATGCTTTATAAAATCATGAGGGGCATGGATATGGTGAATAACCAAGGTCTTTTTCCTAGGATGGGCGAGTCCAAAATTAGAGGACATAGGTTTAAAATGAGATGGGAATGATTTAAAAGGAACTGAGGGTGAACGTTTTTACGCAGAAGATGTTGCATGTATGGAACGAGCTGCCAGCGGAAGTGGTGGAGGCTAGTAAAATTACAACTGTTAAAAGACATCTGGATAGGTATATGAATAGCAACGGCTTAGAGGGATCTGGGTCAAGTGCTGGCAAACAGGACTAGGTCAGATTGGAATGTCTGGTCAGCATGGATGAGTTGGACCAAAGGGTCTCTTTCTGTGCTGTATGACTTTATGTCATAAGTAAATATTATTTATTTTGTCATATCTTGATTTTATTTTGATAAACTCTTGTTTTATTGTTGAAATGAAATCTGCAGCATTGTATGCTTATGAGAGATCACTTCATTAAAACCAAAATAAATTATGATCTCTTAAGCCAGGTTTCTGTCACAATCTGACTTGACTGATATTAATATCAGTGGGATCTTAACACTGTTGACATGTCAGCTGCAGTTGTTGTTCTGTCATTGCTTCATTTCATATTAAGTGCACTGATGGATTTGTGATGTCAGCACTGATTGTGGTGCCGTGTCAACTTTGGATGGGTAGGTAAACATTGCACGAAGTGCAATGAATTAATTGTGCAATTAATTGTACAATATTTCTCTGCTAATGTGTAAGTAGGAGATAGAAGTTGCCCTGACATGATTTTCTATGATGGGGGTAGAAGCTTTGTACACCTCAATATGTTAATTTTAATGAAGTAATTTGGTTAATATAATTGTCTCTCTTATTGAGCGAAACAGAAATGTCAAACATTCATCTGAGTTGCAGTTATTTGCTGGAGTGTAAATCGTCTTCAATCTGCTTGTTGTGCAAATCTTTGATGTAAATGGTTTTAATGCTCATGCTGTTACATTCCCTGATTTAAAAACAGAATTGCTGAACAAACACAACAGGTCTGATCGGATCTGAAAGAGGAAAAGCAAGTTTAAAATTATGATTCATTTTCTAGCTTTAATTTGGAAAAGCAGTATTTTCAGCTTTGCTTTTTAATCCAGCCTGGTTACATGCTATTTAATTTTCTATGAATGATTCTTCTCTTGTCTCCTAAGCAGTGCAGCAATTGATCCTCTCTGGGTCAGAAAGGCTAAACAGTCTGCTGCCAGAATTGTGACAATGCTGCTGTGGATTAAGCACTAGGATGAACTTGATCAAACTTAAAATCTGTTGTGGCTGTAAACCTCAGTCACTGAGAGACTTTGCTGAACCATAGAAAGGTTACAGCATAAAGAAGCTATTCTGCCCATCGTTTCTGCACTGGCTGAATAAACCAGACATCTAGTTTCATGTCACTTTCCATCACCTGGCCTGAAACCTCACAGGTTATAGCGCATCAGATACCGTTCCAAGTTCTTTTGAAATTAGTTCAGGGTTCTGCCTCAACTACCAAACTAGGTAACCAATTCCAGTCATCCACTGCCCTCTGCTCTGGGTGAACAATGTTTTCCTCCAGTTCCTACAAATTCTTCAATCATCACCTTAAATCTGTGCCCCTGGTAATTGATCTCTCCACTAGGGTAAATAGGTGTTTCCTATCCACTCTATTCAAGCTCCTCATCATTTTGTATTCTTCATTAAATCACCCATCAATCTCCTTTTGTTCTGAGGGAAACAACTTACTGATCTTTACTCAAAGCTGCAACTTTAAAGCCCTGGTAACAGTCTTATAAATCTCCTCTGATATCTTTTGAGAGCAATTATGTTCTACTCGTAATGTGATGCCCAGAACTGGAAGTAGAATCGATTTGCCATTTTTCCATCCACTCAGTCAAACCATTGATGTCACCCTGCTGTCAAAAGTGATCCTCTTCGCTGTCAGCCACCTCACCAATTTTTGTCATCTGCAAATTTTCAACCATGTCTCCCACTTTGTCTATGAGGGTGTGGCATATTTTCCTCCATTCCTTTTGGAAACTTAGGAAAATGCTAAAAATTTCTGAGATGTACCCAAGCTTATTGTATCTGGACCAATCTGTAGTAACCAAGTCTTTTGGACTCACCAGTCTTCAAAAACAAAAGTAGGAAACTATTTTTGACATTGGAGGATCCCGTAGGTTTTAAACATCAGTTTGAATTTATATCACACTTTGAATATAGTAAAACATCTCAAAGCCTTTACATAAGCATAAAATGGTAGAACAAAATATGAAATCAAGCTAGTAGTAGAGATAGTTGTACAGATGACCAAAAGCTTGGACCTGAGCCAACAATTGCCCAAGGCTAAAGAACTGTGGGCAGGCTAAACCGCCTAATTGCAAAGCTTTCATTGTAACCTCAGGAATTGTTGGTCAATGTAATTAGCTATGTCATGAACCAGTTGGTGTCTCGTCCTGCAGGCAGACCATGAGCAGGCCTGATTAAAGTTGGCCCAAGGTATGTTTGCGATATTGGATCAGGGAGGGTTTGGAAAGCTTATACAAGGAGGTGTAAACAGGTGACTTTTGAGAGCAAGAATATCAACAGGAAGCTAGAGTATCACCTTCAGAGGTAAGACCACATAAACCTGGCAAGCAAACATAATATCCAGCTCATTGTTTTTGGTTCCCATCACAAACTCTGTTCTGCACCTGCTAAGTGAATGAATCAGACTGTTCACAATCTTGTTCCTGTATTTGGCTCCAAGCTGTAATTTAAGTCACATAACTGCTCCAACACCAAGACTGCCTTCTTTTTGTAATATCACCTGAATCAGCTCTGCCACAGCTCATCTGTAAAGATGGAGTTCTACATTGCACTCTTCGCATTTAACAGTTTGTGTCACCTGCAAACCTTGAAACTGTCTCCTGAACAGCAAAATCTAGATCATAATATATATCAAGCAGTAGTAAGGGCTCCAATACCTGTGAAATTCCACTACACCTGCATTGTTCCTTGAAAATGGAGTCACAACTAGACAGGTTGGTTCTTTATGGCTGTGGGACTGGCTTTCAATGGGCGAGTCGGCTTCCAATATACTTTCCTTCCAGGGGCAAGCCATCTGCACTGCCTCTGTGTCCTTCCACTAAATGGCTTTGGTCTTAATGTTTAGTTGAAGACAGTTTCTGTTCATTCTGCATTGGATTTCAGAAGCAGTGTGACAAATCAGAGACAGCAATGTATGATCTTCATTTAATTGAGCATCCCCATATTCTATTTTGTTGAGGTAACATTGATTGTTGAGGCACAGTGGTAATGTCCCTACCTCTGACTGGGAGGCTTGGCTTGGCAAGTCCCATCTGCTGTAGACATGTAAAATAACATCCATGAACATAGTTTATTAGAACTATCTAGCATTCATTGTGAAGAAATAATAGACTATTTGAAAGAAAATAGATTCATAGCAGCTGCTCAGTGTCTATGAGAGCAACTAGGTCATTGTTTGAATTGTGTCTTGTCAACAGGAATGGCACTTGAAAAAATTTCTCTTTGTCTCTGAACACTTGTGTTTCTAGCATTTCTTTTTTCTTTTATGCTGTAGTAGCAAGTATGATTTCTGTCTCATTATCTGTATTTTGTCCAAAGAGTTTTTCACAAAATAATTCACAGATTGTAAAAACAATACTCATCAGAGTTGCAGTTTCTGATATTGCCATCTGCTCGTCTTGAGGATGTCTTGTTTGCTCTGTTTTTCTATATGAACCAGCTTAATTACAAATCATAATTCTACACAAGCTATTATTTTGCTTCAGCAAAATGAGCAACCCATTTAGCAAATCTTACTTAAGGAAACAAAAAACAAGTTTTCTTTTTGTTCAAGAAATCTTTGAAGAGGAATGATAGTTGTTCAATGTTTAATGTTGCCTTGTAATCAACTTGTAATTTATCAAAGGATTTTGAGATTAAAAAGGGAATTGCCAAGTAATTTGGATACTGTACTGAATACACCTTGTTCAGAGTAAAAGAGAACTTTTCTCCTAAGGATGAAAAATTTAGGAATAATTTATTCTAATAACAGACATACTTAAAGCAACGATATAACACAGTTTGAGACTCAGTTTCATTCCTCCTTGAAGGATATATGGGAAATGTCAGAATGACATTCAAAGAATTTGAAACTCAGATGAACAGTCTAGAACACAATGCCACGAATATTAATAGAACTGTGAGAAATGAGAATTTTTCATCAATAATAGAGGACTTCTAGAAGATGTTTGATACCGTGCCACACAAGAGCCTTATCCAGAAAGTTGTAGAATAAAATGGACAGTAGCATCGTGGCTGAGTGATAGGAAATATAGAGTGGTGGGAATTAGATATTTTTCAGGCTGAAGGGAAGTTCGTAGTGGAACTTCACAGGTATTGGAGCCCTTACTTCTGCTTGATATATATTAATGATCTAGATTTTGCTGTTCAGGAGACAGTTTCAAGGTTTGCAGGTGACACAAACTGTACAATGCGAAGAGTGCAATGTAGAACTCCATGAGATCATAGACAAGTTGGTGGCCGGTTGGATAGGTGGTAAATAGGGCTCAACGCAGAGAAGCATGAAGTGATACATTTTGGTGGGAAGAATGTTGAAAGACAATGTATTTGGGGGTACATTTTAAAGGAGATACAGACACGGAGGGACCTGGATGAATATGTGCACAGATCACTGAAGGTGGCAGAACAGATTGAGAGAGCAAATAATAAAGCAACAGTACCCTCTGCTTTATTAATAGGAGGATATCACGTTAGAGCAAAGAAGTGTTGCTTAATGTGTATAAGACATTTGTTAGACTTTGTGAAGTATTATGTACAGTTATTGGACCCATATGAAAAGGATATGAGCGTGTAGGAGAGAATGCAGAAAAAATATCAATTATGAGTATAGATTAAAGAAGTTGAAATTCTTCTTGAAGAGAAGGTGGCCAAAAGAATATGTGGTTTCCAAAATGATGACATTGGATAGAATAGATAGGCAAAAAAAACTGTACCTGCTTGAACCAGAGGGCACATATTTACACTGATTTACAAAAGAAGCAACTGTGAGGTGAGAAAACTCTCTCTCTCTTTCGTGCAGCAAGTACTTAGGATCTGGATCACATTGCCTGGGTGTGTGTGGAGGCATGTTCAATTGAAACATTCCATTAGATCATAAGACATAGGAGCAGAAATTAGGACATCGAGTCTGCACCGCCATTCAATCATGGCTGATAAGCTTCTCAACCCCATTCTCCTACTTTCTCCCCACAACCCTTGATCCTCTTGATACTCAAAACCTATCTATCTCAGTCTTAAACATGCTCAGTGAGCTGGCTGCATAGCCTTCTGTGGCAATGAATTCCATAGATATAAAAGAGAGTATTGAAGAAAAAGTATTGAATGATTACATTCAAGAGAATATTGGATGATTATTTGCATGAAAATAAGGTGCAAGGGAATGGAGAAAAAAAGATTGGCAGATGGTAATGATGCTTATTTGAGGAGCCTGTGCAGACACGAAGGGCTGAATTGTGTCTTTCTGCATCGTATCACTTCTGTGATTACTGTGAATTTCATTATGAATAAACCTGTTGAATCAGCAAACTGATGTTTTGAGCTCCATGCTAATTTGTGTTCTCCTTCTAATAGTCCCAAATCCAATTAGATGTGGGGTGTTATTTGTCTCTGACCACACCTCTGACCCCACTTTGTATATCTTGGGAGTCAGACGTACATGTCAAAACAGGAAGAGACATCATAGTTCAAAAAGCAGTTAATTGTAACAAGGGGGGACAAATGAATGAGAGATGGGCTGAGAAAGTCAGTTTATGCACTTAAAGGTACCATAAATCAATTAGTGTGTGTTGCTCAAAACTCAGATTTTCTTTATAATTTCCTTCAAGGCATTTCTGATGGAATTACTTTATCAAAGTTCAGCTGAACTAAAGAACAATTTTCATGCTGTGATCCCATAACATATAGGAACTAGCTTGAGAATCCTATACTTCATTTTATATGGGAAAATTAAACCCAACAAATAGCAGTTTTGTCCTTTGTAGGTTAGATTACTTATAGTGTGGAAACAGGCCCTTCGGCCCAACAAGTCCATACCGACCCATTCCCCTACATTTACCCCTTCACCTAACACTTTAGCAATTTAGCATGGCCAATTCACCTAACCTGCACATTTTTTTTTGGATTGTGGGAGGAAACCAGAGCACCCGGAGGAAACCCACGCAGACGCGGGGAGAATGTGCAAACTCCACACAGAGTCGCCTGAGGCGGGAATTGAACCCAGGACTCTGGTGCTGTGAGGTAGCAGTGCTAACCACTGTGCCACCGTGCTGCCCTGTCCTATTTGTTTAGGGCTGGATTTGAATGTAGGTAAAAGTCAGTCATCCAAAACAGGCCTACATTTTTAAGGTATCACAATGAGTGATTTGTTCAGCAGTGAGAAAATTACATTTTAAATCCACTGAGGCAGTTGAAAATCACACCCCCACATTGAGTTGTTGTTATTATAGTTATAGAGGTGTTAATTCATTATTTATAATCTAATTCGTCCATTAAAATCCTTATTGAGCACAAGCTATTTACAAGATTTGACATTGCACCTGTCAACTTCAGAATGCCATTATTTAAAAGTATCAGGTACTGCCTGCCACATGTAATTTCCAGAACAGAAAATTGTGGTTTTTATTTATTCATGGGATGTGGGCATTACTGGCTAGGTAGTCATAATTGCCCATCCTTAATTGCACAGAGGGTAGTTGAGTCAACCATATTGCTGAGGGTCACATGTAGGCCAGACGATATAAGGACAGCAGATTTCCTTTTCTAAAGGATAGAAATGAACTGGATGGGTTTTTGCAACAGTTGGTATAATTTAAGTGGTCACCATTTATTCCAGATTGTTATTGAATTTATAGTTTGCCACCTGCCATGGTAGGATTCAAGCCTGTATTCCCAGAATATGCATCTGGGGTTCTGGATTAATAATTGTGATATTTGAAAAGGTTTATTATTTTTTAATCCATTGCTTTGCACATCTTGCATTGGTATTCACTGGATAGAGAAAGAGGTGTCAGGAATGAGGCTCAACTTAAAATGGTGTAAAGAAATCCATATACAAAGTTTTAAGAGAACATTATAAATGAAGACAAGACCCAGTTTAATGCAGTAGAATTTTGTCTGCTATTGCACCAGTTGTGATATAATTTGAAATGTATGTCGACTCAGATTTATCTGTGGTTTTATTTAGTGAAAGTACTCAACAGTAGTTAGAAACTCTTTCCCAAAGAAAGAATGCTAGATTGTAGTGCAGGCTGATTTGCTTCTGAGAGCTGGCTGAAGCTCATTTTTCGAGGAGAACAGACTAAAGCCAGAAACCGGACTGCTCTGATGCCCATCAGTGCAGAATCACAAGCAATTGAGGGAAGCTAGTCAAAAAAAAAAGAGAAAAGAAATTAGGGTGGAGACTTCCCAGTAGATTGTGAGAATTATGCCATGGATTAGTTTGAATATTACAGGGTTGTCAGGTGGGGAAGAGTTGAAGGAGGTTGGTGAGAAAATGTGGGATGTGTTGATCGCCATATGGTGCATCTGATAGTGACAGTGCAACGTGAATTGAGAATAACAGTTTCGTTTCTGTGAGAAATGTGCGTTTGGGAATGTGAGAATATCATTGAGCGGTGCTCAAATGAAGAGCATAGAATATAATGGCAGTAATGTCAATAGAATTAAGATAAACAAATTAAATGAAAACTTATCATTAAATAGATTGTGATAGAGTTGGTGTGACTGTTATAACTTCAATATGAATGAGATAGTGAATCAGCAAACTGCATTGTCTTAGGTTCCTGCCTGTGAGAGTCGGTCGGTCTGTCTATAGAGCTCAAAGAGGTGTCTTTGGACCTAGTGCTTTAAATCTGTTTTTCTGTCCCTATATGCTGTCAAGATCTGTTTTCTCCAATATTTTCTGTTTTTACTCTCTGTTATAACTTCAATATGAATGAGATAGTGAATCAGCAAACTGCATTGTCTTAGGTTCCTGCCTGTGAGAGTCGGTCGGTCTGTCTATAGAGCTCAAAGAGGTGTTTTGGACCTAGTGCTTTAAATCTGTTTTTCTGTCCCTATATGCTGTCAAGATCTGTTTTCTCCAAGATTTTCTGTTTTTACTCTATCCTTTCTCTTATTCCTTACTAATATTTTCTTGGATTTTAATATCCAACTTTCTCTGTTTTTCTGTAATTAAAAGTGAGATTAGCAATGTTATTGTGTCTTTCTTGGGCCTCAGTAGTTGTTCAGTCTACTTTCACCTCAGTTTGACATGCCATTCCCAAAAGCAAATTTGGAAGAATGCTAGGCAAGGAAATTCAAGAAAATGTTTGGAAAAATAATTTTCTAGCCAGTAAATAAATATTTTTAATTTCTTCAATGTTTTTTCACTGTAGGCACTAGCACTGGCATACCAGTCCAAATTTGCATCGGTACTGTGGTTACCCACTCCAAATATGTGGCTGCATTGTGAAATATAGAGGAAGCAAATTCCTGATTTTGTGTTTGCTAACCCACTCCTCATGTCACTGTGAGACTGTTCCATTCTCCATTTACACCAGCATACTCCTGAACCGCCCTACACCCCCACAAAATGAAGTAACTTTTGATGGACACACTATAAAACTGAATTCCTACCTTTGGTGCATTTTTGCCCTTTCTCAAAATTCCTCTGCTTATCTACCATATACTCTTTGACTTCTGTCCTTCTCCTTGTCCTGTTGCATCTGTAGTGTCACGATTCTGCTCCATATTCTATAAATTTCCTATTGTTCTCCTTATTTGCCACTCTATGTGGCTTTAGAGTGTTTTTTATTCTTTTCTGATAACATTAGTATTTGACATTAAATACAATTTTTAAAAGCAATAACATTAAAATTTGAGACAGAGTCAAAAAAGGAAATGTGAGAACAGGAGACTAAATGCTCAGCTTTAACCTAAAAACAAAGAGAGGAGGGGAAGTGGAATTACAGATGCTCATGGTGGAAACTACCAAATTCTGCTGTGACATCTGTACCTTGTCTCCTTAGTAACGGTGCTTGCTGTCCTTGCAAAACATTGCAGATACAGAATTATGCAAAAATATATGTCTGTTTATTCACTATGATTTTAGAAGAAATGTCTATGCATAGGAAAGGCCATTTCAAAACATTTTTGACAAATTAATGTTATATTAGTATCATATTTCAAATTGCCCTGGGTGCTGTAAAAATAGATTAAATATTTATGGAATGTCTTTACTCTTGAAATGTTCAGGAGGAAAATAAGGCTGTTGGTAAATTGCTAGGGCCGCTGGAACACTTTCATTCAGCACCTGAGTTACTGCAGCTTACGATTCAAAACTGAGATCACGGTCTCCCAGACAAGGGTTGGGGGATTAAAACCCCAAGTATCCCCAGATTATTTCTTTCAAAGAACTATTGTAAAAAATGCCTATAATATGTACTTTCACTTTCATTAAAAGGATTAAATGATTTGTTTCAAAATAGCTTGCCATGAAGCATATCCAAAGTACATTGTGGGCGGCACGGTGGCACAGTGGTTAGCACTGCTGCCTCACAGCGCCTGAGACCCGGGTTCAATTCCCGACTCAGGCGACTGACTGTGTGGAGTTTGCACGTTCTCCCCGTGTCTGCGTGGGTTTCCTCCGGGTGCTCCGGTTTCCTCCCACAGTCCAAAGATGTGCAGGGTCAGGTGAATTGGCCATACTAAATTGCCCGTAGTGCTAGGTAAGGGGTAAATGTAGGGGTATCTATGGGTTTCGCTTCGGCGGGTCGGTATGGACTTGTTGGGCCGAAGGGCCTGTTTCCACACTGTAATGTAATGTAATGTAATCTACTCCTAATTTATATACACTTTAGTAAGCATTCCTGACTGTTTTGAGCTGGGACACTGCCACAGATGCTGCAACTACACTTTTGTGGTTTGGAAGGTAGTTGTTTGAGGTTCTGCTCCTAATTGTACCTGTACTGTAAGTGCATCCAGATGACGATCAAAACTTGTTCAAGTACTGAGAATGTTTTGTGCATCATGAGATAAACATTCATGATCCAACTAGAAAAGCA